>NW_021633374.1:0-63073 GCF_004799145.2 Neltuma alba
AACAGGGAAAACCCTAGGCTCTGATACCATGAAGAACGAAGGGCTTTAGATTATCCAAGAAGGGAACACAGCATTTCAGAGAAGAAAAATCTTTTTATTCATCTGGAATAAATCCGGTAAATACAAAAAGAAAAAAACACAAAATGATGGGCCATCTTATCTGGTACATTAGAGGCCCTATTTAAAGAAGAAGAACTCAAGTCTACAAGCAGGCCCAAAACGAGAGTTTTAGGCCCACACTTAACTAGAACTGACCCCTACTAAATACAAGTATTCCTTATTTCTTACAAAAGAGAAATTCGGATTGGTGCTGGAAGCTGATGAGTTCGACATAATCTGTGAAGTTTGTCGATGGAACATACATACTACTGAAGGCACCATTATTCGATGCCCCTGCGGACATTTCGTCCACTCTATGTGCATCATCGGTCACCTGAGGGCTAATGCGAAGTGTCCCTATAAGAACTGTAGAAACTATGAGATAGAAGAATAATGAGAAAATGAAGAACCCTCATCAGCATTTGAAATCGGTCAGAAGCACATGTACATTGGTCTTAAACGATTGGATAACAAAGTGTTTTCCTATCAATGCTGTTAAGCATCTTTTTTCTTTTCTTTTTTTTTCCTTTTTTGTAATAATCTGTTGAGGATCCTTACATAGATGGAGGCGCGAGGTTTAAATTGTAATATCCCAAATTTTATGGATTTGAGTAAAGCATGATGAAGGAGAAATTTTTAGAGAAATTGTTGAGATTAAGACCTTTAAAATATGGTCTAAATAATTATAAAGTTAATTTCAGGAATTTAGGACCTGTTTTTTTGGAAATTCAAGGAAAAATAGTTAGAGGATAATTTTTGAGTTGAGCTGAGATTTTTAGGAAAATTATTTCATAGACCAAAGGAGCTAATGGAAGAAGAAAATTCATATAAAATATCCAGGTTTGATTTCTGGAATTATCTTATTATCCTGGAAAAATAGAGAATGATCAAATTGAAGGGAAAATAAAGACCAAAGGGTGTAATATTTGATTGGCAAGTTTCTTGACCCTCACTCTCACAGAGGATTTCGAGCCCGCCCATGCCCATTGTAATATGAAGAATTGAGAGCCAATTTTGTTCTGTGTTTTAGCACCAAATTTCAGTCCTTGGAACAAAGTGAAATAAAACATTAACTGATTTAGTTTTGAATTGCGCACAGAGGTGGCTTTCTATTAGCTTTAAAATTGAAGATACAATGATTGGCAATAATTGTCTTGATCAGAGCTTCATTAGATGTCACAATGAGTACTGCCATGAGTCATACATACTTATGGCTAAACTTTAAAATTTTACTCATTTTAGGTTCTTATATAATATTGTACCGTTCTTGAACGAAGAAAAGAAGAAACAAGCTAAAGTGCAGGATAATGATGTCTAAAGTGTAGGAAAGCTAATTTAAGAGTACAGATGTTCACAAAGCTTGACCATGTTCATTATATTCAGTAAATAGGTAAGTATGTTAAAGAAATCAAAATATAAAAACCCTAATTTTATCAGTGTAATATTCAAATAAATCCTCATTTTCCCCCTCTCACTTTGAAGTATTTTATTTCTCTTTATTTTATTGAAATAGGTTATGCAGTGTTTACTAAAGAACTCTACCAAAAGAAGTCGAAGAATTACAACTCAATAAAATCAGGGAATGCACATTTGAAAAAAGCTTGGGATAAGTTGTTTGAGAAGCAAAAGATGGAATATGACAGAAGGGCAAAGGAATTAAGACCAAATATCAACATGGGAATAAAGTGCTATCTATACTATTAGGCTTCAACCAAAGCAAGAAGAGGAGATAGGTCTAGATGGATTATGCTTGGATGCTTATGGAAATGATGTTATTTTATTTTTTTCTCACTTAGGCGTGGCATTGATTGTAAGGTTATTGACAGTTAAGGGTGTTTGAAATGACTACTGATAGTTTCATGGTTGATAACTCATTTTGTAGCAAGAACAAATTTAATTATGTTGAATTCTATATAACATTATTACTTAATGTTCTCTTCATATATTACATGTTTTCTTATTCTTTAGGTTTTAAACAAAAAAATGAGAATATTACATTACATTATATTAGCAGAGATATTAACAAATGAAGGCTTATAAATTAACAACTGTTAATGTATAAATTAACAGGCGTATGTGTCCAGATTAACAAGTGATGGTCCGATTGACAGTAAATTTTGCAGCATAAAAATTGACAAGTGATGTAATATCATCAATTACTTTCATATTCATATATAACATATTTCTATGTTTTTTTTAAGCTAGAAACAGAATAATTCTCAAAATGATAACATATGTTAGCAGAAAAATTAACAAGTAACAGTACTATTATTAACATTTATGGCTACAGACATTGAAAACGGATACATGGAGTATTGACAACTAAAGGTGTTGTTAACCTCAAATTTGCAATTCAATTATAGTTAACTTAAAATATGAATATTATATCATATTATAACACATTATAACTAGAATGTATTGCTGAAATTTATGTTAATTGAATGACATATTTTAAAGGATTAAGATGCAAATTTGCCCTGAAAGTTTTTGCTTAGAAGCTCTAAATATCCGGAAGTTTTTTTTTTTTAGCTCAATACTACTCTGGAAGTTTTCAAATCATAGTAATGCCGTTATATCTAGGTTAAGTTTGACTACTAGTTGATCAAATATGTTGAGTTAGCAGGTCCACGTGTCATTCACATCATTTTTTTAAGGTTAAGGTGCAAATCTACCCCGAAAGTTTTTATTCTGGAGCATTGGGTATCCGAAAGTTTCCAAATTGTTGCAATATTGTGCCAATTGTTATATATGTTAGGTTTGATCATTAACTGACCAAATTCACTAAGCTGGTAAGTCTATGTGTGATCTACTTCATTTTTTTTTTCAAGTTATCTACTTTATTCCTGGTTCAAAACCCTAATTCTATTTCTCCCACAGAAAAATAACCCTTTGCACGCATTTGTTGTTTCATTATTCACTCTTAGTTTGCTACTTTTTATAAGAACAAAAATATAGCGGAAAAAATATAGTAAATAATAAATGTAGAGGAGAAGCTCATGAGTGTTCTTGAAAATTTTAATGATGATGTTGATCTCGAGAATATCTACAGGCTTGGAAAGTATAGAAGCAATGATTTTTCCCAGATAGAGTTAGTGCTAAATTCTCAGTTTGAACAAAAATGAAGTGGATGACATGTGGACCTATACCTTAGCATATTTGGTCAGTTAATGATCAAATTTAACATGGATAACAGTTGGAGCAACATTGCTCCAAATTGAAAACTTCTAGACATCCAGCACTCTTGTCTAAAAATTTTAAGGGTAAACTTGCACTTTAGCTCATAAAAGAAAATGACGTGGATGACATGTGGCCTCGCCAACTTAGCATATTTGGTCAACTAATAGTTAAACCTAACCTAGATAAAAGCTAGGCCGACATTGCTACAATTTGAAAGCTTATAGGGTGACATTAAGCTCAAAAAAATTTCTAATACCTGGCATTTCTAAGTAAAAACTTTCGGGATAAATTTGTACCTCCATTCTATAATAATCCATGTATTTGGTGAATACATAAGAGAACTTGTACATGCCCTATATTTTCAAACTCTTTTAAGAACTCTTTTTCTTTTGCCAACGATCTTTTTAAAGAACTAGCATTTATATGTTGCAGTGGAGTAATCACTAATAAACACATAGCGAACAGGTAAATGTATAGACATTAAACTTAAAAAAATTGTTGGCAAGAAAAGGAAAAACTAAAACAAGTTAATGTTGTAATTTTATTGTTCTTCTCTGACTATATGGAAGCTTGTTTTCCTCCAAAAATCTAATCAGCCTCAGAGTATGTGTAATTTTTTGAAAACAAAATCTTATATAATGATATAGTGTTCTCGTGAGTTCTCAGAATCCAACTCACCTAAACTTTTATGAAAAAAAAAAAAAACTTTGTTCATTGGGTTGTTTTGGATATATTGTTAATCAAAATGTCTTCTTTGATAATTTTATTAGTTGATTTTTTTAATTTTCCTCCATTTCTCTTTAGAGTTCTACAATAACTATCTAATTTACAACTTTTACTAGCTCCTCCAACGGCTTTTTCTGAAAATGTCTAAGCCACCTTAAATAATTTTCTATTATTTTCTCTTTAATAGATGTCACACCAACTTTTCTTTACATAAATTCATTATGAATCTAATTTTTTTTTATATGACCACATATTCATCTTAATATTCTTATATTTGATGTCTCAATGCTATGCTTGTCTCTTTGAAGCTCAACATTTATTACTGTATAATATATTAAAGGTCTTTTGTAATTGTGAAACTTCCCTTTAAGCTTACTTGGCACTTTCGGTTAGCATACATCTCATTTAAATCATATGCAAAAGCTATTTGAATTTCAATTGTGAGATTTATGCCATTAAATACAAAATTATATTTAAAAAAAAGATTGAGAATCATGACCCTTCACACCGTTGATTGGATGGAAAAAAAATATGGGAGGAAAGAAAAGGAGGGGAAAAAATGGAGGAAACAACTTTTCCTCTTCTTGAATGAGGAGGAAAATTTAAAAGAGATAACAAGAAGAAAGAAAATAGTTTTATAGCAGGAAGAAACAAAATGTGTGGTGAAAGAGAAGGTGTGAAAATTAACTAAAATAATATGAATAATATCAAAATTAAATAGAAGTAAAATGGGAAATTAATAAACAGAATTTGAGACTACTTGTAAATATCTCTTAAAAAAAACATGTCGTACTCCACAATTATCTCTTACGAAAAAGATGGAGAGGGCAGTAAATAGCTACCCTTTTCATTTACTAAAAAAAAAAAAAAAAACCATATTAAAAAACAAAAAATTTAAAAAAAAAAACGCATACTAAAGCGTCTTGACAAGGGAGGAGGTAGTATTTAAAGTTGCCCTGCTGTAAATATAAACTAAGTAGGTGCGTGCAAATTTCTTTCTTTCTTTCTTTCTTTTTTTTTTGGCCAGAAGGTCATTGCAAATTTCACATCAACACTTTCTTTTTTATTTGATTATATACTTTATTTTGCATAACAAACATCTAACCGTCAACCTTTAAACAGAAAACCGTTAAACAGAAAAAGAAGCAAACTTTGAACTGTTGTCAATAAGCTAGTAATTACTCCTAAAATTTATTTTTACAAGAGATAATTAATCAAAGTATATTATTTAAAATACTGGTTAAAATTAGTTGAAGATAATAAATATGTAATAAAAAAATGTAACATTTTTTTCTAAAAATACCATCATTTATAAGAAAGAAACAAAATGTGTGGTGAAAAGAGAAGGTGTGAAAATTAACCACAATAATATTAATAATATCAAAAATTAAATAGAAGTAAAATGGGAAATTAATAAACAGAATTTGAGACTACTTGTAAATATCTCTTAAAAAAAAAACATGTCGTACTCCACAATTATCTCTTATGAAAAGATGGAGAGGGCAGTAAATTGCTACTCTTTTCATTTACTAAAAAAAATATATGAAAAACCATATTACAATACAAATTTTTTTTAAAAAAAAACACATACTAAAGCGTCTTGACAATTTCAATTTGTAAAGTTTTCCAAAATTATTTTTCCATAATTTAAAAAAATTGCAAACCTCCTCACATTGGCAAGGTTTTTATAAATGGAACTTTCATAATAAAAATAAGAAAAATCACATGAAAAGAACCTAAAAATGACTAAACTTCAAATCAGGAATCCTTAATTTGTAAGTTAAATCCAGTCAAAACTTTTAAAATATACGAAACAAATCTGATTTGAGATTTTATATTTTTCTAATTCTCTTTATGGGATTTTTTTTTCATAAAAATATTCCGTCATTTTTTTGCGAAGTTTTTATTTGAACTTTGCAATATTATAAAAGACTTTTAAATATAAAATATATAATAAATTTTATTGAAAAAATAAATATACAAGAACAGTCCCCTTAAAGCCTCAACTCTTACTCCGTTATTCTCATCCTCGAGGAAAGACGCAAACTGGTAACAGAATTTGAGAGAAAGAAACGAGAAGCTGAGCGGAAGCAAGACCGCAAGAATGGTTCGTCTTTTCTTTGATTACTTCATTACTTATATTGTGTTCTTCATTGATCTGCTTCGGTTTTTTGTGCGCGCTGTGTTCTAGGAAATCTGCGTGTTAATTCAAATGCTGTAGGCTCTGCGAATCTGAACAGAGAAAACAGAGAAAGCCTTTTGCTAATTTCGGTGTCCTTTTACATTCTTGCATTATGTAGCGATGGGCCATTCTTTCTTTGACATAACTAGACGGAAAGTTTGTGGCGCAGTCAAATGCATTTGTAGATTTCATATTAAAGGTTCAAATGCACAAGTCTTTGCAGTTTGATTGCTCTGTCATTCTTTTTTTTCTTCATAACTTTTAGAATTTTCAAAATGGCGCTTGTTCCGTCTCACGCTTCGATGAAGATGGAAAGAAGAGAGTGCTAAAACCGACTATATTCTTCATGCCACATTGTCCAGCACACTTGTACAATAACGTATTGGAAGCAAATTGGAATTGTGATCTGTTACGTAAAGTTGTCATATTTGAGAACAGCTTTAATTCCTATAAGATGACGGGAAGGCCAGATCATTTAAGACCTATTTGGACTGCTCACAGATTTACAGATGAACTCATAATGAGGCATTATTGTTGTGTGTCAAAAGAAGTGACGAGACATTATTGTTTACCTGTTGAAAGCTTGAGTTGGATGTTTTTCAGCCCTACTGCCGAGATGGATCTACGATTTATGGAGAATATTCCTCGCAAAGTAGAAAAGAAAATAGAGTTACAGATTGATCCTTGTAGGGTGAAAAACATTGATAAAAACAATAGAAAGTGGCATCGACAGGTTTTGAGAGTTATGAATTCTATCGTTAGGAATGAACTGAGACAAAAGGGATGCTCTGTATGGTCATATTAGTATGAATATTTGTTGTAAATCAATTTTTGACTATTTAACTAGCTGAGAAAGTATCACCCTCCAATATATATGACTTGAATTGAATGAGCATCTATACATATTGAATTTCTCTATTTTTTTTCTTTTTACTTTTAAACTACTACCTCCTCTTTTTCATGTAACATCTCGTTTGAATTTTATTTTGATCCTAAATATAAGATTCCAATCTATTTTGTCTCTTATATTTATTTATTTTTTTTCAAGATAGTTCTTCTAATAATGATAATTATAGTCAACAAACTTGATTAGTAAGGATATTTTAAAAAAAATAACACTTATTTATTACAAATAACTAATTTAATTTATTGTCTTAATCTACTCACTTTAAAGATTCTGAATACTCATCACTCCTGACTAAAATTTTTTGGGACAAATTTGCACTTTACCCCAGAAAAGAAAATGACGTGGATAATATGCGGATCAGCCAACTTAGCACATTTGATCAACTAACAGTCAAACTTAATCTAGATAAAAGCAAGGCCGACATTGCTATGATTTGAAAATTTTCAAGGTGACATTAAACCAAAAAAAATTCCTGATATCCAGTGCTCTTAAGTAAAAACTTTCGGGACTAATTTACACCCTAATCCTATAATAATCCATGTATTTTGTGAATACATAAGAGAACTTGTGCATGCCATATATTTTCAAACTCTTTTAAGGACTCTTTCTTTTGCCAACAATCTTTTTAAAGAACTAGTACTTATATGTTGCAGTGGAGTAATCAATAATAAACACAGAAAACTAATAAATGTATGGACATCAAACTAAAAAAGCTGTTGGCAAAAAAGGAAAAAACTAAAACAAATTAATGTTGTAATTTTATTGTTCTTCTCTGACTATACGCAAGCTTTTTCCCCCAAACTCTAATTAGTCTCAGAGTATGTGTAATTTTTTAAAACAAAATCTTTTATAACAATACAGTGTCTTGGTGAGCTCCCAAAACTCAACTTACCTGAACTTTTGTCAATAAAAAACTTTGTTCATTGGGTTGTTTTGGATATATTGTTAATCAAAATATCTTCTTAGATAACTTTCTTAACTGTTCTTTTAATTTTCCTCCATTTCTCTTTAGAGGACTCTAATAACTGTCTAACTTATCACTTTTGCTGGCTCCTCCAACGGCTTTTTTTGAATATGCCTAAGCCACATTAAATAATTTTCTATTATTTTCTCTTTAATAGATGCCACGCCAACTTTTCTTTATGTAAATTTATTATGAGTGTAATTTTTTTTATATGATCACATATCCATCTTAACTAGAACCTTCTTCCCTGTGCAATGCACAGGATGACACATTAAAATGGTTGATACTACTGAAAAATATTTTATTATATTCCTCCTCTTCTATTGTAAAAAAAAAAAATTCATCTTTTTTTCTTAACTTTTGGAAATATGATTTTTCTTATATATGATTTGGACAATAAAATATAATATTTAAGTATCTAATGTTGACAGGTTTACTAAATACTGATTTCACATTAAATTTTTTAGTAAAACTACCTATATTGTTATTCTCCCTGATAAAACATCAATGTTTAGTTTCAAAAAACTGTGAAAGGTGTAACCACAATTATTGTGTCATTAAAATAATTAAATTCACAAAGGTAGAAAACAAAAAGGTTGAGTGTCAGTTTCAGGATAACATATATTGCATAAATGAGATGTTAAGAAATTCTATGAATAATTTGTTTGCGAAACTCCATTTGCATCTTTTCCAATAGCGTTTATAGTGCCCCTCAACTATCAGTTTCATAGTATTAAGTATCAATTGGATAGTTATTTAATTACCTAACCCGACCCATTTTGACATTATCGGGTATTACGAGATTTTATAATTAAAGTAGATATCCTGATATTTATTATTTCAGTTTTATGCTTATCTCTTTAAAACTCAGCATTTATTACTGCATAATATTAGTGGTCTTATATGATGAAACTTTCCTTTAAGTTTACATGGTGCTTTGGGTTAGTATACATCTCATTTTGAATCATACAAAAGCTATTTTAATCACTTTGACGACAATAAAGCTAACATTTTCCACTCTCCTAACTGAACAAAAATCGCATTTCCCCTCTTCTTCGAAGCACATATATAATTAAATCCGATAAGCATACTCCTAAATCATTCTCCTAGTTACGATAAATTAATAATTAAAATGGAATATAACATCAAAAATAGTGAAAGATACTGTATCTCCACAATACGATCGTAATTCATACCATCCCAATCATTTAAAGGCCCCTTCCTCCAAAACATGAAGAAAAATACTTCATTGACTTAGAAGTCATGAACAAAGACTTTAGTGCCACTAGCTTATTGACAACTGATAGTCGAAGTTTGTTTCTTTTTCTGTTTAAAGGTTGCTGAATAGATATTCATTGTCTAAAATAAAGTACTACCTCCAGTCCTTAATATAAAATCCTGTTTGACTTTTATTTTGATCCTAAATATAAGATTCCAATCTGTTTTGTCTCTCATATTTATACTTTTTTTTTCCAAAGTAACCCTTCTAACAATAATAGTTCTAGTCAATACACTTAATTAGCAAGGATATTTTAGGAAAGACAATATTTATTTAGGACAAATAACTAACTCAACTTACTTTCTTAATCTCTTCAAATTAGTCAACTGGCTCTTATAATTAGAACCGGAGGTAGTATAATTTATCTCTATTGTTGATGACTAACTCTTCAAGGTAGTCAACTGGCTCTTATAAACTTCTCTTTAGAATTAACTGGGTGTAAAATAGATGGCTCGTGCGGAAGGCGGTGGAGAATCCGACGAGGGCGACAAAGCGAAGCGCTTGAAGAAAAAATACCGACAAACCAGCCACACAGGTGATGACGATCTAAACAGAGATGATGACCAGGTTGAGAAGACGAAATCCTTCAAAGACTCCCTTCTAGGAGGCCAAACTGAACAGGTGACGAAAGATGAGAAAGGACGTGGAGTGTTTGAGGATGCATGGGCGGAATACATCAAGGGGCTCCAAAACTTTTTTACTGCAGAGAATGATGGCTCACTCCCGAATGGGTCAACAGATGGGACAGAGGACGAGGATGAAGAGTGCCCTACTCTCAGGATTTCGAGGGAGGAGTATGAACAGTGGTGCGCACCTTGGAGGAACTCCCTCATAGTGAAGCTCCTCGGTAAGACAGTTCCACTCTGGGTAATGAGAGACAGTCTCCACAAGATATGGAAGACAGACAAGCCGTATTCTACGAGGGACATCGACAATGGTTACTTCGTGATCTCTTTTGAAAATGAAGACGATATGAACCGCATCTATAGTGAGGGACCTTGGATGGTTTCGGACAGGTATCTAGTGGTTCAGAGGTGGCGACCAAACTTCGACCCGTGGTGTGCAGAAATCCAAAAAAAGATCGCAGTGTGGGTTCGTATACCTCTTCTACCTCTTGAATTTTTCAATGCAGTAAGTCTAAAGAGAATCGGAGGCTTATTAGGACAGACCTTAAAAATTGATCGTATGACATATGCTAGCGAGCGGGGGAGATTTGCCCGAATCTGTATCGAAATAGATCTGAATAAACGCCTGAAAGCAGCTATCAGAATCTTTGGGAAGAGAAGGTGTGTCGAATACGAAGGCTTGCACCTAATATGCTTTAGTTGCGGCAAGTACGGTCACCACAGGGATATGTGCCTAGAGAGAGAGGTTCCTCATGCTCAAGGCCCAGACAGCCAAAGAAACCGGAAAGCCAACCCAGCAGAAGGAACGACGGAGGAAATTGACCCCAAAATCAGGAATGATGAAAACGGAGCCGAAAATGTGCAAAGTACCAAAGCCGCTGAAGCTTCAGGGGTAAAGCGCCACAGAGGGACCAGGAATACCACGGTGGCAGACGACGGCGCTCAGGCGTTGCAGGAAGGACTAGGGGTCTGGAACCTCGTCCAACGGCCTAGGAGGCGAAGATCGGGAAATACCGGGAAATCAGGCGGTGACTTTCAAAGCTCAGAGAGATTGGCGCGATATGCAACTGAGGAGCGTGGTCTTCGGGAGCATAGTGCCCGAGGTCAACACATTAATATAAATGAGGCCTTATCTCAGGAGACATATCAGGCAAGAAATGAGCAATACAAATATGAGAAACCCAGATCTTTTGGCAAGGAAATAACGAACCAAAAAAGGTGGGTCCCTGTGACCCAGAGAAACACACCGAAGGCAGGGAAAAATCTCAACGGTAAAGAGAATCTGTCAAGAAAGGAAAACACAGGAGGCGGGCCGACTCTGCCTCAGGCCCAAAACGCAAGAGATCATTTCCTCAAAGCACCCAACCCCTTTCAAGCTCTCTGGACTGACCCAAATGAAGAAGCCATGGATGAAGAACGTGGGCCAATCACAGAAATTGAACCAGAAACTCAACAAAACATAGGAGTGGCCTCATCCAGGGGTAAAACGCAAAGCGAACGCAACCTTCAAAGCTTGACATGTGTTGCGGAATCCTCAATAGTG
Organism: Neltuma alba; assembly: GCF_004799145.2. Classification (NCBI taxonomy): domain Eukaryota; kingdom Viridiplantae; phylum Streptophyta; class Magnoliopsida; order Fabales; family Fabaceae; genus Neltuma; species Neltuma alba. The sequence goes on from NW_021633374.1 coordinate 11,504, forward strand.
GCGACCGGAACTGAGACTGACTCGCACAATATGAACTCTAGGGGGCCTATAAGCATCGATCCCCCCAGCAACGGTTTCCCATGATTTGCCTCTTTTGGAATTGTAGAGGAACCGGCTCCAAAATATTACCGGGGCTAATAAAAGAAATCAAAAAAAAATATTGTGTTGACTTCATTGCACTCTTTGAAACTAAATGCGGAGGTTCGCAAGCTCGCATGAGATGCCAAAAACTTGGTTTTGACAAGTACGAAATTGTTGACGCAAATGGTCTCCAGGGAGGTATTTGGATAGCTTGGAACGAGGTGGATCTCTCCGTCTCAGTTGTTCAAAGCTCAGATCAATTTATTCATGTTCTGGTACAGAAGAGCCAAGATAAGATGCTTATCACCTCCATCTATGCAAGTACTAATGTCAACAAACGACGGCAACTGTGGTATAATCTAGCCAACTTACGTCCTGAAGACAACTGTCCTTGGATTCTTGGAGGCGACTTTAATGCCACCCTATTCCACCATGAACGCTACTCAACCGCTACCCACCCCACCTCAGTTGACAGAGACTTCATCTCATGGTTTGAGGAACTGGAACTCAATGATCTCGGGTGTCATGGCCCGCTTTTCACCTGGAAAAGGGAGGGTTGTGAGAGCAGATTAGACCGAGTTGTGGCAAACAATAAGTTCAACGAAGTCTTTGGGGATGCATCAGTGAGAAACCTGCCGTGGTTCAAATCTGATCATAGGCCGATACTCCTATCAACAACTCGACATCAACCAAGAACCAAACAAGAACGGCCTTTCCGAGTGGTAGCTTCGTGGTGCCTGCATGAGGATTTCACCAGGATGGTCAAAGCTGCATGGGAAACCGAGGCGCACTGGACGGAGAATGTCAAAAACTTTACTAATGAAGTTGGGTCGTGGAGCTATAATGTCTTTGGCCACCTCGGTAAACAAAAGAGCCGAATTATGGGGCGTCTGGACGGCATCTCTAAGGCCTATGGCTATCAAAATTACACCTCCTCTGTGGATCAACTCCAGAAAAAACTGTGGCTGGAACTGGAGGAAATCCTTATTCAAGAAGAGCTCTTGTGGGCCCAGAAGGCGAAATGCGACTGGTATACAATGGGGGATAAAAACTCCAAGTACTTCCATGCTAGAGCTAACGGCAGGAAAAAAGGAACAGAATTGAAGCACTCAAGAATGAGAGAGGGGATTGGATAGATGACGTTCAGGAGATAAAAGGATGGCTACCAGCTTCTTCATCAATTTATTCAGAAATGACGACCACATCGTCCACCCCACGCTCTCGTGCTCCTCTTTTCCGACTATAGAGGAATCCATTCTAACAGATATCTCGAAGGCGGTCACAAATGAGGAAATCAAGGCGGCAGTTTTCAGCATGGGGGCACTCAAATCCCCAGGCCCTGATGGACTGAATGCCTTATTTTTCCAAAGCCAATGGGAGACAATTGGTCCTTCTGTTATCAAGACGGTTAGGACAGCCTTTGAAAAGCCGGAGACCATTCGAAGCCTCAATAACACATTCATAGTGCTGATTCCTAAGAGGGAGTATCCTGAGTCTATTAGTGATTTTCGCCCTATAAGCCTTTGTAACGTGGTTTATAAGACTATTACAAAAGTTATAGCTAACCGAATAAAATGCTTTCTACCGCAGGTAGTCTCCCCCAACCAATGCAGCTTTGTTCCCGGCCGTACGAGTGCTGATAATATCATTGTCGCTCAAGAAGTCATACACTCTATGAAAAACATGAAACGGAAGAAAGGCTTCATGGTGATCAAAGTTGACTTAGAAAAAGCTTATGACCGTGTCCGTTGGGATTTCGTCATGGAATGCCTCACTGAACTAAACATACCTCACAAGCTACAAGAAGTCATTAGAGCCTGTATTTCAACCTCCTCCATGCAGATACTTTGGGAAGGGAGCAAGGCAGATGAGTTTACCCCCTCTAGAGGCCTACGACAAGGGGATCCGATTTCCCCATACCTTTTCGTGTTATGCATGGAAAAGCTAGCACATCTGATCCAAGAAGAGGTTGATGCTAAAAGATGGAGACCAATACGACTAGGTAAGGATGGCCCCCCTATTTCTCACTTATTTTTTGCTGACGATCTGCTATTGTTCACAGAAGCTAATATGGAGCAAGTCGGAGTCATTAAGCAAGTTCTCAAAATTTTTGCGAAGCCTCAGGACAACGCGTCAGCATGAGCAAAACTAGAGTTTTCTTCTCTAGTAACATCAACCACACTCGGTGTTCGCAGATGAGCGGAGAGCTGGGCTTTTCTAGATCGACCAATCTTGGGAGATATCTAGGGGCTCCTCTGCACCACGAGAGAGTTACTTCGGAGACCTACCAGTTCATACTCGATAAAGTCCGTAGCAGACTAAGCACATGGAGTGCGTCTCGGATATCTTTTGCAGGCCGCGATACCTTGGTCAAGGCTGTTATTGCTGCCATGCCGACTTATTCCATGCAGACGGCTAACATCCCTACTCACACCTGTGACAATGTAGAAAAGAGAGCCCGAAACTTCCTGTGGGGCGCTACCGACGAAACAAGGAAGATCCACCTCATCTCTTGGGACAAAGTGTGCAGTGAAAAAAGGTTCGGCGGTTTGGGTATGAAACACCTGAAGCAGCAGAATCGCGCTTTTATGATGAAGCTGGGCTGGGGACTTGTCAAGGACCATCAGTCTTTGTGGGCTCGAGTCATCAGAGGGAAGTATGGGTGCGGTGATGACCTTCTGCCACATATAAACCCCCGAAAACCAGGCTCGAATGCTTGGAATGGCATCAAGAGAAACTGGAAGGAGGTTGCAGATGGCATCCAACAGATTCGGGAAGGCAATGGCGACGTGCGTGTCAGATGGAAATGGGAAAAAAGCGGCGAGTTCACTGTTCGCTCGGCCTATCGGTCACTGGACCAACAGCGTGACGGCTCTTCGGTTAGATGGACGGAGATGTGGAAGCTCAAAATTCCTCAACGATGTAAAACCTTTGCATGGATTCTGATGCATGACCGACTCATCACAAATCAGTTGAAGAAGCGCATTAACCTTCATCCTACGGGTTTATGTGATCGATGCAAACACCTCCCCGAAGACACTCTTCACGCAATGAGAGACTGTGCCGAGATCAAGAGAATGTGGGAGGCGCTCATCTCACCTTCGCACCATAACAGGTTCTTCTCTTGCGGACTACATGAGTGGGTTCACCTGAATATGGCGAGAAAGGTGAGTGACAAGTCTAGTTACTGGAAGGGATTGTTTATCATTATATGCTGGCTCCTATGGAGGGATAGGAATGAATATATACGCATGAACGCTGAGACTAACATCCATGGCATCCATGGCCGAGCTACTGCCATCTTGGGGAGCATGGTGAATGCGCAGAAGAAGCTATCCAGTGTGAACCTTCATGGTGTCAGGATGGATGATAATGCTGACAACCTAAATTTAAAGGATTTTGAGGCGTCGGTTGAGGTTGATGGGGCTTTCTCGCACTACAGCCAAAACGCTGCATGTGGTGGCGTTTTGAGAGAAAAGGAGGGTAGAGTGGTTGAAGGCTTTCAGTTTAAGCTCGTTGCAGGAGATGAACTCACGGCTGAGTTATGGGGCTGCTTAATGGGACTCAAAAGAGCTTGGGATAATGGGCTCAGGAATATTCTCCTCCGATGCGACTCACAAAGGGCGTTGTCCCTTATACATAACGAACCGTCAGACCTTCATGATGACTTTCGCTTGATTACAGAAATCAAAGAAATGCTGAGACGCGATTGGCGAGTAACGTGTAGGTATATCCCTCGTGACGATAATCGGGTAGCAGACTCTTTGGCAAGAAAGGCACTGGAGCTTGGTATTGGGCTACGAATCCTAACCCCTGAGGCCACTAGGAACTTCTATCAGGAAGACACAGGGGACTGAGGGCCCTTGTATTTGCTTTTCTCTAGTGTTTTGTTCTCTTAGTTCCAGTATATCAAAAAAAAAAAAAACTCTTCATCTCTCAAGCTAGGATCCAGACTGGAAGTTATAATGAGAAGGTTTTGGAGTGGTTTTCGAGTATTTATTATCATATTCTACAAAGAAAACATAGCAAGTGAATATTGTTGACAGTTCCAGCATCATATGATTGAGTTTGTTCAAAACTTATTTATATATATTCTTTGATATGCCAATATATGATATAGAAAGCCTATTACAGGCGGCTTTTGGAGTTACCTCTTTGGAATGAGGGAACGGGTAGCCCAGCTATCTTCAAACAAAACTGATTTCAAGGACCCAGCAATAGGATGGATACTTGGATTTCTCTTTATTGTTGGCTTTCTTGGCCTCTTCTCGGTTGTGCCTCTAAGGAAGGTGTGATGCAAAATTGCTCTTTCTTTTTTTATCAACTCATCAATAATTATACTTTAATTAAAATAAGAAACCTGCATATTCTCTATCTCTTTATAGTTACTTCAGCAGCATAATGCTTCATGTCTTTACCGCTTTAGTTTTTTTTTTTAATTCATATTTTGTTGTATCTTGCAGATTATGATCACTGACTTTAAATTGACATATCCAAGTGGGACTGCAACTGCACATCTAATCAACGGCTTCCATACTGCTCAAGAAGCCACACTAGCAAAGTAAGGCACTGCCAAAAAAAAAAAATTACAAAATCAAATATTGGGCAGAAGTTACTAATCCTAACTAATTGAATTGTTCTTCCAGGAAGCAAGTGAAAATGTCGGGAAAATTCTTCACTTTCAATTTCATATGGGGTTTCTTTCAGTGGTCCTACACTGCTTCTGATGATTGTGGATTTCAAGCCTTCCCTTCAATGGGGCAGAAAGCATACAAGTACGCCATCACATCTCCTTCCTTTCTAATGACACACTTATTTAATTGGGGAAAAGTAAATTTTAGAGCAGCATCATCTTCAACTATTAGGTGAGTTCATTTCAGCCTTTAGTTATTTGCAGGTTCTGCTTTGATTTTTCTACAATCTACACTGGAGTGGGAATGATTTGTCCACGTATCATCAATATATCACTCCTGCTTCGAGGAATTCTTTCTTGGGCGATTGGTACCCTCCAGGTCTTGACGAAAACAACATGCCAGATCTTGAAGGTTACAAGGTAAGTCTCTTGGTTTAAAGCATCTTATTGGTCTATATTACTCTTGATAAGCATCTTAATTTTGGCTCATTATTAGATCCTAGAAGATGACAGAAGCCTATGGATAAAGTCTGGGCTTCACCTAGCCAACAGTATCTGAAATTGGATCTTCTAAATTAAGAGATCGTCTGAAGTATTCAATTTAGTGATTTGAGTTACCTAAGTTTTATATGGATGGTCTACGTTGTTAATGTTTTGTTATTTATGTTGATATGTATATATAAGGGAAACAAAAATAAATCTGATAAAAACACTTCTCATTGTAAACTTAAAAAGAACTGTAAATTGTCTAAATTAAATCCAGGTAGCTCAAATTGCTCAATTGAACAAATTACAAAATCCCTCATCTAAGAGGTTCCAAGTGCAAATCTATAACTGAGCAGCCTAAGCCGTGAACAGCTCTTGCCGCTATGTTTACTAACTATCTATTGATCTTGAATTCAGATATTCATAGCCATAGCCATGATCCTGGGAGATGGTTTGTATAACTTCTTCAAGACGCTAGGCCATACCATCACTGGATTGTATCAACAAATCAGGGACAAATGACGGGAAAATGTTCTTCCTGTTGTAGATCAGAACTCTCCTTCACGTCCTCAGCAATCCTTCGATTTCCTCCCATCTCTTTCTCAAAGATCAGACCCCCACATGGTTTACAGTTGCAGGCTATGTTCCAATTCCCATTGTCTCAGTGATTACTCTTCCACACATCTTTCACCAGCTAAAAGAGTACTACATGTTGGTTATCGACATTCTAGCTCCACCCTTAGCATTCAGCAATGCTAATGGTTGTGGCTGACAGATTGGTCACTTGCATCCACTTATGGAAAGCTTGCCATATTCACAAATGGAGCATGGGCTGGAGCATCACATGGTGGGATTCTTGCTGGCCCGGTAGCCTGCAGAGTGATGATGAATATCGTCTCCATGGCCTCTGACCTCACACAAGATTTCAAGACAGGCTACCTTACCCTAGCTTCACCGCGCTCCATGTTTGTGAGCCAAATAATTGGCACTGCAATGGGACGTGTGATTTCTCCCTGTGTCTTTTGGGTTTTCTACAGAGCACTTGATGACCTTGGGACTCCTAAAAGTGAATACCCTGCTCCATATGCTATTTTGTACAAGAACATGGCCATCCTTGGGCTGGAGGGCTTCTCATCTCTACCAGAGAACTACCTCCTGCTGTGTTATGTCTTCCTTCGCTCTGCCATTTTGATAAATTTGATTAAAGATCTGATGGGTCAGAGAGGGTGGTTCATACCATTTCCAATGGCAATGGCCATACCTTTCTATTTAGGGCCATATTTTGCCATTGACATGTGTGTAGGAAGTCTGATATTGTTCGTTTGGCAGAAGGTAAACAAGGCAAAAGCAGATGCTTTTGGGCCAGCAGTTGCTTCTGGTTTGATATGTGGGGATGGAATATGGACTCTACCTGCTTCAATACTTGCTCTTGCTGGGATTAAGCCAACAATTTGCATGACGTTCTTTTCCAGAGCTACAAATAAAAGGGTCGGTGAGTTTTTAGGTTCTTGAGGCAAAGTTTGGCTTGGTATCAATATCTTATGCCTTACTGTCTGTCATTCTGTTGGACAACACCTTTTTTAGTTATGAACTTTGAAGTTAAAGATGTGCCAGGCACCAATATAGGTGAAGCAACTAAAATATGAAGAATGAAAAAAAAAAAAAAAAAGTGGTATGTTATAAAGCAGATATATCATAGGGGGGGAAAAAAGTATATGTGCACAAGTTTAGATTGCATTATGTGATTTGAGGTTTCTAGAAGACCTCCATTTCAAATATGCTTTCTCCAAACTCCGTATAAATTTCACTGCATATGATATTATTGCTGCTTATCAGCGTTTACTTATCTTCTTCCACCAAGACAAAACTGACAATCACCAACTTCAGTAATTTCCTAGTCACCATGTTTTCGGACAGACGTTTAAATGTAAGAGAAGAAGAACAATAACTAGAGTGGGGTAGGCACGTGATCTCAAGCATTGTCAACAAAAATTAATTGTCCCAAAAAATCGAGATGAAATACCCATTAAATATATGTCCTCTATTCTTAAAAAAAGGTAATTTTAGGGAAAGCATTAAATCCTCCATAATTCTTCTTCTAATATCTATGGAAGGCCTCAACCAATATGTAGTGGCTCTCTCACTTTTTAATAGATTGCCCACGTAACACTCAAGGAAGATAAGCTTGTTCATTGAATCCCAGTATGAAAAAGAAGAAAACGTTAAAAGAATTTCATTCTATCTTCTAGTCACGATGGGGTTTGTGCGTGCGTGCTTGTGTGTGTGTGTTTCTCGTTTATAAGCCAGAGTGAGGCGTGTTCAGCAAAGCCGTTACTGTTCAACCATTTTAACGAGGGAAATGACAGCACGCTCTCAATGAGTCCAATCTTCTTCGCTTCCGTCAGTTTCCTAGATAAAACAAATATAAATGCAATCAGGAAACTATCAGGTTAGGAGTGCCTATTACTGCTGTAAACTATCAACTGTGAAAAAAAGGGTTTAGTGGCCGCTAGGGTGAATGCCTATGAAAGCCAGCATGCGAAATCTCATCAATAACTACCTTTGAAGTACTCGAAAATTCTTCAATGTCATCATCATTTTCGGCCTACATTGTAATGTACGACGTTAGATTCCCGACTCCAATAACCATCGCTAATAAGTTGGCTTTTACCATTGGCAAAAACGAAGTCAGCTATTTCCTTGGCATTTTACACAACGTTATTTTGTACTTAAAGATTCGCTTAATATTGACATTAAAATAGTTGAAATTCATAAAATATGCAAGAGGTGTGAACCATCCTCACATTTCTCCTCACAGATACGTTGCATTTGATATCCATGTTAGTATTCTTAAAGTTTACCTCTTGCTCCACTTTCCTGAACAACGTGGATATGGTAGCCTGAACAAGTGAAGCGCGATTACCAAACGAGACTTCTTTAGATGGAGCCATCAAAGAACATTCAAACAGTTTCTTGGACTTAGATCCCGAAGCATACTTTCTATTCTTCTGAAGGACTCGAGTTCCTCTTAAAGCATTATCATGACGAAGATCAACTGCAAGAGCATATGGATTTCCTTTCCGTGTCTATGAATTAAGGTTAATATTAATAACGTAGAGTTGCACCAAATTAATCAAATTATATTATTTAAAATACTAGTTAAGATTAGCTGAAGACAATAAATATGTAATAAAAAATGTAACTTTTTCTCTAAAAATACCCTCATTTATAAGAAAGAAAATGTGTGGTGACAAGAGAAGGCGTGAAAATTAACTACAATAATATAAATAGTATCAACAATCAAATAGAAGTAAAATGGGAAATTAACAAACCGAATTTGAGATGACTTGTAAATATCTCTTACCAAAAACAATGTTATACTCCATAATTATCTCTTATGAAAAAAAATGGAAAGGTAGTAAATTGTTACTCTTTTCATTTACTAAAAAAAAATATGAAAAACCATATTAAAAAGTTTTTTTTTAAAAAAATGCACACTAAAGCGTCTTGACAATTTCAAGCTGTAAGGTTTTCCCAAAAAAATTCTTTTTCCATAATTTAAAAAAAATTGCAAACCTCCATACATTGGCAAGGTTTTTATATATGGAACTTTCATAAATAAAAATAGGAAAAATCACATAAAAGGAACCTAAAAATGACTAAATTTCAAATCAGGAATCCTTAATCTGTAAGTGAAATACAGTCAAAACTTTTAAAATGTGCAAAACAACTCTGATTTGAGATTTTATATTTTTCTATTTTTTTATGGGATTTTTTTCATAAAAATATTCCGTCATTTTTTTGTGAAGTTTTTATTTGAACTTTGTTATATTACAAAAGACTTTTAAATATAAAATATATAATAAATTTTGTTTAAAAAAATAAACATACAAGAGCTTTATGATTCACAAATATAAAATATATAATATTTAAAGTTTTTATGTACATTTATTGATAAGATTTAGATCTAAATATTCAAAAAAAAATACTAAGCACAATACTTTTTTTTTTTAAAATTCTAATTGTTTTCTCCCCATACATCGTATATTTTGCACCAAAAGAAAAGAAACTTGGTTTCGTAATATAAATATTTATTTCATGCTCACGAAAGATGGGGTTCCTAATCACCCCTCAAGAAGTTCCTTAGTCAAATCTACTGTTGAAATCTTGTGTTTCAACCCAGCAATTCTCTCAGAACTCAAAAGGCATCGTAACTACGTTGATGCGAGATAATGCAATCAACCATCCTTTTCGCGCTGAGGTGGAGGAAACTAGGGAAGTGCTTTATAATTTACCGTCAGTCATGCTGTTGCATGCGAAACGAGAGGCAATGGCATGTGCTGATATTCTAGCAAGGGAAGCTCAGAGAATGGGAGACGACTTGGAAGTATTATCTCAGGTGCCAATATCATGCAGAGCGCAAGTCGCGAGAGACCAAGAATTGGTAGATGTCAGTTTTAGAAATGCTGACTAACCTCATCTTTTTGTAACCCAAGCTTATGCTTGCCTTTCCACTCGAAAAAAAAAAAGGCATCGTAACGTTTTTATTTGATGTATGCAAAAAATAATATTTGCAAAACTTAAATAAAAGTATAAATAAATTTAACATTTATTTTTTTTTTTAAACTTATACCATTTATGCGTGAATTATTTTATAATTTATTCCTATGTATCATTAACCATGTGTAAAATAAATATAATTATTTGAAAAATATATTAAAATATACGTATGATAAGTATTATGATTTATGAAGAATTAATGATTTTCAAATTTAATTATGAGACAAATTTTAAACCTGGTTATTTGATCAACAAAGAATTATATTATTAAACAATTTTAAACCAAATTGTTGTAATTTTTTGTATTGAAATCCATTTAATTATATGACAACCTTGCTCGTATCTTCATTAAAGAATAATAAAAGTAAGCACTATCAAATATTTATTTAATAATCAACTAATAACGTCACAAAAATATCACACATTGTGTCCAACTCCAGGAAAAAAAAACTTTTAAGTTTTCTTTTTCTCTTTATGAATCAAACCATTCATTTTTTTTAAAAAAATTACAACTCAAACTTTTCACAATTATCACCTTCGTTTTTGAAGTTTGAATTTTTAATATCATTTATTCGTATGGTTCTTATTTACATTTACAATAAGAAGGAAAAGGAAATACCTGTTTATAATTACGATGTTCATTTTATCTTCTGCTTTTTAAAAAAAAATTTGCAAACAGTATTTGTTTATTTGACTACTCAAGAATAAGCTCTACGCTACTCTACAGAGTAGAAACTACAAAACTCACAAATCAAGTAACTGGATGTAATCGCGTGTAATCGTGCCCATACAGCTTCAACTCTATATTTATATCGATCTCCGCCTCGATGATCTCGTTCTTCTCATCCACAGTAATCCCATTCAATTCTGAGCCTATTAGGCTCAGCATTTCAAGGCCATAATTTATTTTTTTAAATTTAAATATGTCCTTATAATAAATGATTAAAAAAATAAAAAATATGATATTAACATGAGCTTATAAATAATTTAAAATTATTATATTATGTAAATTGATAATTTTTTCATTATTTAAAAAATCATACTCATTTTGGTAATTTTAGAAACTAAAATTACTTATTCAATTATAATTCAAACAACTTACTTTCACAAACTAACTTATTTATAAAAATTAATCTAAACATAAGTCACATTACCCAAAGTAACTTTTACTCAATCTCACTTTTCTAAAAATCAAATTACAAATAATTTACTTTTTTACACTGCTAATCCAAATATAACCTCTATAAATTAAAGTAATGAAGTGAGGATTGAGGAAAGACGCAAAGGGTAGTGGTAACAAAGCTGTTGAACTTGAAAGAAAGAAGCGAGGGGCTGAAAGTGGAAGCAACAATGGTTTGTCTTCTCAAAATGTGAAGTCTCACATCGGCTGGAGAGAAGAGATGTTACATTTGGTATCAGAGCCAGGATCGAATCGGTGTGCTAGCAAGGACGCTGGGTCCACATCAGCTGGAGAGGGAGATGTTTCATTTTGGTATCAGAGCCTGTAGTCTTGCAACTCTATGATTTGTTTGTTGCATTGTATATAGATGATGGTGACATTATACAGTTTTCAACATATCCTTCCCTGCTAACATCTTAGTTTTATGTGTTATATTATTTTTTTCTTCTTTTGTTTTGTTTGTGTTAAGGTGGGTTGCATCCTTAAGAGAGGAGAAATGGTATAAAACTAAGAAGTTCAAAACATTATTATTATTTTTTATTTATAAGTAAAAGCAATGCAATTTTGAGCTGGCTAAAAGAGATAATATTGCATTTGTATAAATAGATTTGAAAGTTAGACATGAAATTAATAGAATGAGATGTCAAATAAACAATAAATAAAAAGAATCATGTGCATTAAGCTTGATAACTAAGCTTTGCATCGCATTTAACAACAAAATTGTATGAGAAATATATCTTTTAACATAAGTATGAAACTATTGATTTGAGTATGAATAATATTAATAATAGTGCAAACAAATGTTTCTAGAAATTTGTTATTTAGTTAGACTCTTCATAGGAGAAGCAATAAATACATTTCTCATGATAGCTTGCCCTTATTATTTTTTTTATGCAACTAATTCATCAGGAGAATTCATAAAATTTATTATCAAATATTTTCTTACTATTTAGAGGAAAATGTAAGACCTTTTTGATGACAAAATAAGTGTAAATATGAAAAATAAAGGAAAAACAAATTCTGTGGACTTTTAAGATAGTGACAATTAAAACTTGATGATATTAGGTCAGAGAGAGAGAGAGAATTGTTGTAAGTGCATGTTAAAATCTTGGGTGATTATATTATCATATGCTAAGTCTTGATTGTAGGAATTTGTGGTAAGAGGGTCAATAATAATAATATGTAATTGAGATAATCTAATAATTTTTAAATGCATAAAAGATAGTGTCTGACATTAATACCTTGAACCACAAAACTATAAAGAATACTGGCCATTTAATAACAAGTAAATGAAAACCAAATATTTGAAAAAAGAGTGGAATTAAAATGAATGCTCTTTATTAAGAGATATTAAGTAGATTGACTTAATTTGACGATATTTAAGCTCATCTCATGAGGATACATAGCTTGTGATTTGACCTAAATGTCTTGTATACTTAAGAATGCATTTTTGAAAGTATAAGGAATTTAAATACGATATGAGTTGTCACAGGTCATAATGAAAAAGCAATGTTGAAAATATACGAGTTATATGAAACTCAAGGCAATAAGAAACTATTGTACGATTAAAACAACAACTCTGATACAAAATTAGTGATGTACAATGTTTTTGATAATATATATGTTGGTGTTTGATGTTGGATATCGTAGATTGTGCATTAAATATAAATACTTCTATATGCGTTTATTTTTTTATTAATATAATTGATCGATAAAAAGAAGAAAAAAAAGAAGAACAAGAAGGAGAAATAGAGATTAACTGTTAGGAATATTAATAAACAAGAGAAAGATTTAGTAACTGAAACTTAAGGTATATGTCACCAAAATATGTTGTTGATAGATACTTTGAATTAAGTATAAGACCATGGGTAATAGTAAAGACACTATGAAAATTATGAATAAATATATAGTATAATAGAGTGGCTAGGGTTAAATGAATAAAAGCTTGTTTTTGATATATATATATATATATATATATATATTTAAGTGTGGATTTGTTTGTATTGATGTATTTTTTTTGACTTAGAGTTCACATAAAGTGATGTTGGCAAGATAAAGTGTTTAGTGAATTGCTATTTCTCTTTTTGAATTTCCAAAATTTTACATTAAAAACACTTTTGAATATTTTACTTGAAAGTCTAGGAATCAAAGAATTTTTCCTATTAAATTCATTCTCAAATTTTTTTTGAAGGTTGGTAATTATACATAAATTAAATAATGTTATTTCTTATTTTTCATGCTAAGAAGATTTATCTACCTATAAAGAGAGTAATAGTCAAACTTTATTAAAAAAAAAAAGAAAAAGAAGGAGAAATTACTTTTGAATGGGTAAAAAAAAAATTAACATATTTTTACATGTTAACGAACCTAATAACAATATGATCCTTGGATTACAAATTCTTATAAATTCTATACTCACATAAGAAATGTTATAAAAGAGTGAGCAAAATATATACTACCTCCGGTCCTTAATATAAGACCCTGTTTGACTTTTATTTTGGTCCTAAATATAAGACCCCAATCCACTTTGTCTCTTATATTTATACATTTCTTTCCAAAATAATCCTTCTAATAATAAGAGTTATAGTCAATACACTTGATTAGCAAGGATATTTTATGAAAGACAACACCTATTTAGGACAAATAACTAACTCAACTTACTTCCTTAATCTTCTCAAATTAGTCAACTGGCTCTTATAATTAGGACCAGAGGTAGTATATAATAAAATGAATGAGTACTTTAGATAATTAATAATAGAAAAACAAGTATTCTTGTACTTCAAGTATTATTTAAAGTGAAATGTTGGATTAGGAAGTATGACTAATTTCATAGAAGTTCATTGATATCCTCTTTTTCTAAAGCAAATCGACTTCGATTCTTGAATAATCGACATCACTTCTGCTTCTATTGTAACAAAAGATTTCCTTTTTATGTGGAAAAGGCCTGTATCAATAATTATGATTTTACGTATGGACAATTCCTCAATAATTGTGAGTATTATTCATATGAAAGTGTTACTATCGGTAGCTTAGGATTATCTACCTAGGGAGTCTATCGCCTCTAGGATTTTAGAAAAATGAGAACTCCTTTTTCTCTGGTTCCTTAAACTCTGAAGAATTCGGCGGAGCTGCCTGTTTCGAGAAGAAGCGAGCTGTTCTGAATGCTCGATTAGTTCCACTAGGTAAAGCTCCACTCCTTCTCGGATGTTCGATCGCCAGCTAGGTCAGATTGGAACAATAATTTGTTAGAACATATTATCTTTTTATAAGCTTAAAAATTTTTATTTACACATATATATAAGATTTTTGAAATTTTATAATAAATTATTTTATTTTTAATTTGAAAGATGCCTTTAGAATCAGAAGGAATTAGAAAACCCTCGTAAATGGTGTTTTGACAAATAATATATGCTCTGAGTATATGTGTGTGTATATATTTTCCCTCTATATGTGTATGTTTAGTATGTTGCTCATGATATATTAGTTTGGCATTGTGCTGGTGACTAGTTTGAATGTATTATTCCTACTATATTTAAAATAAAAAATCTAAGGCATACTATTATGTAAATTCATGCTCTCATATCATATTTGCTTATTTTGAAACAATCTCAAGGTTGAATGATGAATAAAATACATATGTACAGGAAAGAGTTGATTCGCTTAATGATAAGCATTATATTAGTGAGTATGAATCTATTTCAACTTGTTTACAGCCCATAAGATGATACTCCTCCGGTCCTTAATATAAGACCAATTTAACTAATTTGATTAGATTAAGGAAGTTAGGTAAATTAGTTAATTATAAGAAAAGTGACACATTTTTCCTAAAACACCATAATCATCTTTCTTAATATTCCCTCTCCCTCTTTTACTTGATTATGGTTGAGGGAGTATTTATAGGGGTAATTTAGAGAAAATTGATAAATATGAGAAAGGGGTCTTATATTTAGGACCAAAACTAACTCAAAAATTGGGTCCTATATTAAGGACCGGAGGAGTACTAAACAATATTCAATAAACGTACACATGTATGTGTATTTTAGATACAGTAGTAAACTTCATCCATATCTTATATGACTGCTTTACCACTAAAACATTACTGAATGTTTGAATAAATAAAAATTTATCCTTAAAGATGAGTTAAGAAAAATGCTGTGAACTAGAAAATTTTTTGTGCAAATTAAAAGAAAAGGAACATTCTTTGAATTATAATTGGCTCAGTATTTTTAATCAATATTCATTCTTCATTTATGAATATTTTATTCAGAAAGTTATAGAAAATTATTTGAAAATATTCCAAAACATTAGGGAATAATGATAAATAATAGTTACAGGTGTGGGTTTGTTCTTAACATACATCCATTTAGATGAAGAAGATGGAGTTGTATTAAAAATGGCATGCATAGTCTTCTAATTATATTTTGAAATAGTCATATAAATTACTACAGTTAAACATTTTGATTAAATCCTAAGATTAGTTTCGTGAGAAAATTAGAGGATAAGGGTTACTTACACCTAAGGTTTATGGCAATCGTCTCTGTATGTGGATGTGACATTATTTATTTGTATGAAATTAACATAAATAAATGAAAAAAAAAAAAGATAGAGTAAATTGGTTGAGATTTTTGATAAAATAGTAGAGTTAGTAATATAAAATGCATGGCTCTTAAGAATTTTTTTTAAAAAAAACAAAGATAAAAAGACAATAGTTAGACTAGATAGTTATGAATAGATGAGAATAAAAGTTTTTAGATGCACTCCATTTGATAAACTTGAACAAATCAGGGATATATATATATATATGTATGTATATATGGAAGCACCGGCGCAAACTGCTTTGAACCAACCACGTTGTAGGGCAAGAATAAAAGAACCGTGGACTCCAAGTGATTTACGTACCAATCGTGATAGACAAAGAACATTGTTGCGGAAAGTGGAAATATGTACGAAGATTCTCGGCAACTCTCTATTCTATCACGATTTTCGACACCTCCTGCTAACTTAATCGATTTCTAAACATCTACGTAGGGTTTTGGGTGCAGAGTCAAAGATGCGGATGGTAATATATGGTTTGGTAGCTTTGAATCGTCTCAGGATTCTATGTGGCAGCTTTGTCTTGCAATATTGATGCAAGAAGATTTCAAATGGATTGGAAACATAGAGATATTTGATCCTATTCTTTCTGTAACGGAATGCCAAGTTTTAGACGCTCTTCGTTGTTCCGTGCCACGTTTCGATGAAGATGGAAAGAAGAGAGTGCTAAAACCGACTATATTCTTCATGCTACATTGTCCAGTACACTTGTACAATAACGTATTGGAAGCAAATTGGAATTGTGATCTATTGTCATATTTGGTGACAGCTGTAATTCCTATAAGATGACGGGGAGGCCAGATCATTTAAGACCTATTTGGACTGCTCACAGATTTACAGATGAACTCATAATGAGGCATTATTGTTATGTGTCAGAAAAAATAACGAGACATTATTGTTTACCTGTTGAAACTTTGAGTTGGATGTTTGTCAGCCCTACTGCCGAGACGGATCTACGATTTATGGATAATATTCCTCGCAAAGTAGAAAAGAAAATAGAGTTACAGATTGATCCTTGTAGAGTGAAAAACATTGACAAAAACAATAGAAAGTGGCATTGACAAGTTTTGAGAGTTATGAATTCTATCGTTAGGAATGAACTGAGACAAAGGGGATGCTCTGTATGGTCATATTAGTATGAATATTTGTTGTAAATCAATTTTTAACCATTTAACTAGCTGAAAAAGTATCACCTTCCAATATATATGACTTGAATTGAATGAGCATCTATACATATTGAATTTCTCTATTTTTTCTTTTTACTTTTAAAATACTACCTCCTGTTTTTCATGTAAGATCTTGTTTGATTTTTATTTTGGTCCTAAATATAAGATTCCAATACATTTTGTCTATCATATTTATCTATTTTTTTAAAGATTGTTCTTCTAATAATGGTAGTTCTAGTAAACAAAATTGATTAGCAAGGATATTTTGAGAAAAATAACACTTATTTATTACAAATAGCAAATTTAATTTATTGTCTTAATCTACTCACTTTAAAGATTCCGAATAATCATCACTCTTGACTAAATAATTTGGGACAAATTTGCACTTTAACCCAGAAAAAAAAATGACGTGGATGACTCATGGATTAGCCAACTCAGCACATTTGGTCAACTAGCAGTCAAACTTAATTTAGATAAAAGCAAGGGCGACATTGCTACAATTTGAAAATTTTCAGGGTGACATTAAACCAAAAAAAATTACGGATATCCAGTGCTCTTAAGTAAAAACTTTCAGGACAAATTTGTATCATAATCCTATAATAATAATCCATGTATTTTGTGAATACATAAGAGAACTTGTACATGCCATATATTTTCAAAGTCTTTTAAGGACTCTTTCTTTTGCCAACAATCTTTTTAAAGAACTAGTATTTATATGTTGCAGTGGAGTAATCAATAATAAACACATAGAAAACTAATAAACGTATGGACATCAAACTAAAAAAGTTGTTGGCAAAAAAACTTTGTTCATTGGGTTGTTTTGGATATATTGTTAATCAAAATATCTTCTTAGATAGCTTTCTTAACTGTTCTTTTTAATTTTCCTCCATTTCTCTTTAGAGGACTCTAATAATTAATTGTCTAATTTATCACTTTTGCTGGCTCCTCCAATGGCTTTTTTTGAATATGCCTAAGCCACATTAAATAATTTTCTATTATTTTCTCTTTAATAGATGCCACGCCAACTTTTCTTTATGTAAATTTATTATGAATCTAATTTTTTTATATGATCACATATCCATCTTAATATCCTGATATTTATTATTTCAGTTTTATGCTCATCTCTTTAAAGCTCAGCATTTATTACTGTATAATATTAGTGGTCTTATATGATGAAACTTTCCTTTAAGTTTACATGGTGCTTTGGGTTAGTATACATCTCATTTTGAATCATACAAAAGCTATTTTAATTTAAGATTGTGAGATTTATGTCATTAACTACAAAAATTATATATAAAAAAAGAATGAGAATCATGAACCTTCACACACTTGATTAGATGGGAAAAAAATTATGGGAGGAAACAAAATAAGGAGGAAAAATGAAGGAGGAACCAACTTTTCCTCTACTTGAATGGGGAGGAAAATTTAAAAGAGACAAAAATAAGAAAGAAAATGAATGAGGGGACACACCACACTTTCCTTCCAAGAGATTTTGGAAGAAAGCTTCAACCTCTTTCCCGCGTTCCCCACCCTTCTTGCTCTACTCTGAAACTCTTCATATTCTCAGTACCTCCAGATCCCACCTTCCAACTTTGGTTATGCAAATATGGGATTTTTTTTTTTTTTTTTTTTGCTTTTAGGTCGAATAACCAGATAGATTAGAAATATTGACAATGTTTTACTCTGAGCATGTTGCTCCATCCCAAGGAACGCTCGCTTTCAGCACTTCTGCGTTTTGATTTTGTGTCAAGACTTTGTTTGCCGTATTTCACACACACACACACGTGTGTGTGTGTGTGTGTGTGTGTAAGACTGTGTGTGTATTTGAAGCTCACGTGATAACCCGCGAATTAATGGAAATTATTTGCTTTCAGAAGTTAATCACTTTGACGACAATAAAGCTAACCGAACAAAAATCGCATTTCCCCTCTTCTTCGAAGCACATATATAATTAAATCCGATAAGCATACTCCTAAATCATTCTCCTAGTTACGATAAATTAATAATTAAAATGGAATATACTATCAAAAATAGTGAAATATACTGTATCTCCACAATACGATCATACTTCATACCATCCCAATCATTTAAAGGCCCCTTCCTCCAAAAAATGAAGAAAAACACTTCATTGACTTAGAAGTCATGAACAAAGACTTCAGTTTTTCTCACTCCGAACAAAAACTACGTTCACTTCGTGGGCTAGAAAATGCTTAGTTTTTCTGCAAGGGACAAAAATCTCCGAAATAAAGTCATTCTGTGTTTGGATTCAATCACATTACGACACAAAAATCTTCATGTCCTATTAGATGAGCTGTGTGGAGCATCCATTTCTTATTCAAGTCAGACACACTATTCCAAATTTCTGATGTTGATATTCTTCAATAAATACTCAATGAACCTTGTGCGGTATCTTTCAACTTTAGCCAAACTTCTCAGCAAGACTCATACCCTCAAGAGATTCCAAATCCTTTTACAAAATCCCAAGATTCTAACACATTCTATGCTCCCTATAGAGAGAAGAGAGAAATAGCTCAAACAGAAGAGCAGAATCACAACATGAAGGACATGGAGTTAGAAAAAGAAGACCTTTCTGTGGAGAAGGTGTTCTTTGTGGTGAGCTTTGTGCTAAGTGTACTGTTCTGTTCATAGTGATGAAACTGAACCTCACCACTGGGATTATACCTTCACCTAACGTTTCTGCCGGGCTATTGGGTTTCTTTTTTGTGAACACTTGGACTAAGTTCTTGAGTAAGTCAGGCATGTTAAGGCAGCCATTTACAAGGCAGGAGAATACTGTTTTCGAGACCTGTATTGTTGCCTCCTCTGGCATAGCCTTCAGTAGTAATATCTCCTTTCACAACATATCCTAGTCCCTAATATAATTTATCTCTATTGTTGATGACTAACTCTTCATCTCTCAAGCTAGGATCCAGACTGGAAGTTATAATGAGAAGGTTTTGGAGTATTTATTATCATATTCTACAAAGAAAACATAGCAAGTGAATATTGTTGACAGTTCCAGCATCATATGATTGAGTTTGTTCAAAACTTATTTTATATATTCTTTGATATGCCAATATATGATATAGAAAGCCTATTACAGGCGGCTTTTGGAGTTACCTCTTTGGAATGAGGGAACGGGTAGCCCAGCTATCTTCAAACAAAACTGATTTCAAGGACCCAGCAATAGGATGGATACTTGGATTTCTCTTTATTGTTGGCTTTCTTGGCCTCTTCTCGGTTGTGCCTCTAAGGAAGGTGTGATGCAAAATTGCTCTTTCTTTTTTTATCAACTCATCAATAATTATACTTTAATTAAAATAAGAACCTGCATATTCTCTATCTCTTTATAGTTACTTCAGCAGCATAATGCTTCATGTCTTTACCACTTTAGTTTTTTTTTTTTTTTAATTCATATTTTGTTGTATGTTGCAGATTATGATCACTGACTTTAAATTGACATATCCAAGTGGGACTGCAACTGCACATCTAATCAACGGCTTCCATACTGCTCAAGAAGCCACACTAGCAAAGTAAGGCACTGCCAAAAAAAAAATTACAAAATCAAATGTTGGGCAGAAGTTACTGATCCTAACTAATTGAATTGTTCTTCCAGGAAGCAAGTGAAAGTGTCGGGAAAATTCATCACTTTCAATTCATATGGGGTTTCTTTCAGTAGTCCTACACTGCTTCTGATGATTATGGATTCCGAGCCTTCCCTTCAATGGGGCTGAAAGCATACAAGTACGCCATCACATCTCCTTCCTTTCTAATGACACACTTATTTAATTGGGGAAAAGTAAATTTTAGAGCAGCATCATCTTCAACTATTAGGTGAGTTCATTTCAGCCTTTAGTTATTTGCAGGTTCTGCTTTGATTTTTCTACAATCTACATTGGAGTGGGAATGATTTGTCCACGTATCATCAATATATCACTCCTGCTTCGAGGAATTCTTTCTTGGGCGATTGGTCCCCTCCAGGCCTTGACGAAAACAACATGCAAGATCTTGAAGGTTACAAGGTAAGTCTCTTGGTTTAAAGCATCTTATTGGTCTGTATTCCTCTTGATAAGCATCTTAATTTTGGCTCATTATTAGATCCTAGAAGATGACAGAAACCTATGGATAAAGTCTGGGCTTCACCTAGCCAACAGTATCTGAAATTGTATCTTCTAAACTAAGAGATCGTCTGAAGTTTCAATTTAGTGATTTGAGTTACCCAAGTTTTATATGGATGGTCTACGTTGTTAATGCTTTGTTATTTATGTTGATATGTATATATAAGGGAAGCAAAAATAAATCTGATAAAAACACTTCTCATTGTAAACTTAAAAAGAACTGTAAATTGTCTAAATTAAATCTAGGTAGCTCAAATTGCTCAATTGAACAAATTACAAAATCCCTCATCTAAGAGGCTCCAAGTGCAAATCTATAACTGAGCAGCCTAAGCCCTGAACAGCTCTTGCCGCTATGTTTACTAACTATCTATTGATCTTGAATTCAGATATTCATAGCCATAGCCATGATCCTGGGAGATGGTTTGTATAACTTCTTCAAGACGCTAGGCCATACCATCACTGGATTGTATCAACAAATCAGGGACAAATGACGGGAAAATGTTCTTCCTGTTGTAGATCAGAACTCTCCTTCAGGTCCTCGGCAATCCTTCGATTTCCGGCACCACACCCAACTCTTTCTCAAAGATCAGATCCCCACATCGTTTACAGTTGCAGGCTATGTTCCAATTCCCATTGTCTCAGTGATTACTCTTCCACACATCTTTCTCCAGCTAAAAGGGTACTACATGTTGGTTATCTACATTCTAGCTCCACCCTTAGCATTCTGTAATGCTAATGGTTGTGGCTGACAGATTGGTCACTTGCATCCACTTATGGAAAGCTTGCCATATTCACAAATGGAGCATGGGCTGGAGCATCACATGGTGGGATTCTTGCTGGCCCGGTAGCCTGCAGAGTGATGATGAATATCGTCTCCACAGCCTCTGACCTCACACAAGATTTCAAGATAGGCTACCTTACCCTAGCTTCACTACGCTCCATGTTTGTGAGCCAAATAATTGGCACTGCAATGGGATGTGTGATTTCTCCTTGTGTCTTTTGGGTTTTCTACAGAGCTCTTGATGACCTTGGGACTCCTAAAAGTGGATACCCTGCTCCATATGCTATTTTGTACAAGAACATGGCCATCCTTGGGCTGGAGGGCTTTCATCTCTACCAAAGAACTACCTCCTGCTGTGTTATGTCTTCCTTGGCTCTGCCATTTTGATAAATTTTATTAAAGACCTGATGGGTGCGAGAGGGAGGTTCATACCATTTCTGATGGAAATAGCTATACCTTTCTATTTAGGGCCATATTTTGCCATTGACGTGTGTAGGAAGTCTGATATTGTTCATTTGGCAGAAGGTAAACAAGGCCAAAGTAGATACTTTTGCGCCAGCAGTTGCTTCTGGTTTGATATGTGGGGATGGAATATGGACTCTACCTGCTTCAATACTTGCTCTTCTGGGATTAAGCGAACAATTTGCATGAAGTTCTTGTCCAGAGCTACAAATAAAAGGGGCGGTGGGTTTTTAGGTTCTTGAGGCAAAGTTTGGCTTGGTATCAATATCTTATGCCTTACTGTCTGTCATTCTGTTGGACAGCACCTTTTTTAGTTATGAACTTTAAAGTTAAAGATGTGCCAGGCACCAATATAGGTGAAGCAACTAAAATATGAAGAATGAAAAAAAAGTGGTATGTTATAAAGCAGATATATCATGGAAAAAAAAAAAAAAAGTATATGTACACAAGTTTAGATTGCACTATGTAATTTGAGGTTTCTAGAAGATCTCGATTTCAAATATGCTTTCTCTAAACTCCGTATAAATTTCACTGTATATGATATTATTGCTGCTTATTAGCATTTACTTATCTTCTTCCACAAAGACAAAACTGACAATCACCAACTTCAGTAATTTCCTAGTCAACATGTTTCGAACAAACGTCTAAATGTAAGAGAAGAAAAACAATACAACTAGAGTGGGGTAGGCACGTGATCTCAATCATTGTCAACAAAAATTAATTGTCGCAAGAAATCGAGATGAAATATCCATTAAATATATGTCCTCTATTCTTAAAAAAAGGTAATTTTAGGGAAAGCATTAAATCCTCCATAATTCTTCTTCTAATATCCATGGAAGGCCTCAACCAATATGTAGTGGCTCTCTCACTTTTTAATAGATTGCCCACGTAACACTCAAAGAAGATAAGCTTGTCCATTGAATCCCAGTATGAAAAAGAAGAAAACGTTAAAAGAATTTCATTCTATCTCCTACTCACGGTGGGGTGTGTGTGTGTGTGTATTTCTCATTTATAAGCCAGAGTGGGGCGTGTTCAGCAAAGCCGTTACTGTTCAACCATTTTAACGAGGGAAATGACATCACGCTCTCAATGAGTCCAATCTTCATCGCTTCCGTCAGTTTCCTAGATAAAACAAATATAAATGCAATGGAAAATATCAGGTTAGGAGTGTCTATTACTGCTGTAAACTATCAACTGTGAAAAAAAGGGTTTAGTGGCCGCTAGGGTGAATGCCTATGAAAGCCAGCATGCGAAATCTCATCAATAACTACCTTTGAAGTACTCGAAAATTCTTCAATGTCATCATCATTTTCAGCCTACATTGTAATGTACGAGTACGGCGTTAGATTCCTGACTCCAATAACCATCGCTAATAAGTTGGCTTTTTCCATTGGCAAAAACGAAGTCAGTTATTTCCTTGGCATTTTACACAACGTTATTTTATACTTAAAGATTCGCTTAATATTGACATTAAAATAGTTGAAATTCATAAAATATGCAAGAGATGTGAACCGTCCTAACATTTCTCCTTACAGCTACGTTGCATTTGATATCCATGTTAGTATTCTTAAAGTTTACCTCTTGCTCCACTTTCCTAAACAACGTGGATATGGTAGACTGAACAAGTGAAGCGCGATTACGAAACAAGACTTCTTCAGATGGAGCCATCAAAGAACATTCAAGCAGTTTCTTGCACTTAGATCCCGAAGCATACTTTCTATTCTTCCGAAGGTCTCGAGTTCCTCTCAAAGCGTTATCATGACCAAGATCAACTGCAAGAGCATATGGATTTTCTTTCTGTGTCTATGAATTAAGGTTAATAACGTAGAGTTGCACCAAAAACACAATGTAAAGTCAGTGTGTTTCTGATAATACATGTAAATTGGTGAGCAAAGACCTCAAGGCTTAAAATAAAGTCCAAAAGAAAAAGTTGCTGAAATTCTCTAACAAATCAATTATAAGGATATTTAAACTACTACGATCATTCACAGCAGTCTTAGCTTCCACCTCTTTTTTGAGCACAGAAACATCAGGACTATCCAAACCAGAAGAAATTTCCGCAAATCTAAAACAGCAAAACAAATAAGTATGCATTTCCGTCTCAGATGACAAATTTCAACTTAAGCCAGCCAGGTCAGTTTAAAAAACTTAGTGTAATTTAATTAGACATAATGCCTTAAGACAACCGGGAATATAAATTTCTTATGAATTCATGGCTGGAGATCAGATCTAAGTGATGAAAAGGCTAATACTTGTATGTTTTTCCAGAAGGTCTGTCTGAGTGATGAACTGGAACCACCTCCTTCGCATCTTCCAAGATGTCTTCACTCTTCGACATATAATTTTCAGGTGTCTCTGGGTGCTCCTTTGCATGCTGCATCTTATTTTTGGCAGCACGTTGAGTGGCTGCGGATGCGGAACCAGCTCCACCTGCAAACTCATAGTCAGCTTGTTGTCCCTGGAAAAAAAGTCAAGAATCAGCTTAAAAGACTTTACTCTCATTATTCCTCATTCCGTATAAGAGGAAGTAAAAGCTGCTTCTCATATAGCCGTACGCAACTGTCATTGATCAACAACGTTTACCTCATACATTTCCTTTGGAAAATCAAGTCTAGTTTCTTCAGGGTTTTCATCTTTCCTCCCAATCCACCATGCATCTGAAAATAGAATCTGGGAAATCTAGATATTGTGAATAACAAACACGGGTTTGGTTGGCGGGAAGAAGTTGAATGGAATGATAGCCCATTACTGTTAGTTTAGGAACAATAACAAGCCACAAGAGGATGAGCGTAAGAAAAATGCAGAATTGTCAAAGGGAAGAAAAATGCAGAGTTGTCAAACCCATAAAGATTGCAACTGCGATACAATTAAGGAAAATACCCCCCCCCGGCGATTTGCAGGCGAAAGATATCAGCTCAGATTCTCAAAACACATATCCTGATTATTACATGCACAAACATCTGCCGAGGCCTGAGAGGCGCGTTGGGAAGGGATAAATGCAAATTACAGAGAATGCAATCTTACAGTTTCACCTGATCGCTGCAAGCATAATTCATGCCTGCATCAGCAGATTTACAATTTTTGTCGATGTTGAATCCAAATCAGAATGCCGAGCTTGTTTGTTAACTTCCGTAATCCACTTCGTAGCTCTCAGAGTTAAAATTGAAACGGAAAGAGCGGTTCGGAAGAGAAAAGTGTATAGTCAAGAAGGGAAGTAAACCAACCATAGTATCAAAATAATCCTCGCACAGTGCATTCCTTCCATCTCTGGAGAACTGCAAAGTTAGATATCCGTTCTTTGGATATAAGATTGTTCCAAATAACTTCATTTGGCCCTGAAAAAATGGAAGTAAATATGAATCAGATCAGTTGATCTACTGTAGAAAATCAAATTTTCACACTTCTCAAATTTATAGAGTGCTCAAGATGGTCCAAAATAAAAAATAATGAAAGAAATATATATTTCCTCTTTTACACTCTGGTTTCTATCCACCAAACCAAACAAGCATATAGGAACATGCACTAATAAATCAGCGGCCATCTTTAAAATGCTCTTAAAAATGACCAAGTAAGCGTATTCACGCTGTAAACTTGCAACCACAAATAGTGATTCGAATTGAAGGCTGAGAAAATTTGCAGTCCAATGTCCACGTTACGACTTCCGCTCTCATACCCGTAGGAACCAAAAACACAGCAAATGCATCAATTGAAACTACAAAATGCGTTGAAGGAAAGCGTTGAAAAACCTGAGGGAAATCGACGTAGAGAACGGGGTTTTTTGTTCCTAAATTCTTGAGATCACCGATCTTGCCGCCGCGGCCGATGGGAGCAATGTGACCTGGAAATGAGAAGAGGTACTTGTTCCTTCGCTGGGATTTCTTCACAATGTCTTTGCCGAGGTGCTTAAGCACTGTGTTTGAAGGATTGAGACGACGAGAGGCTTTGGCTGGGATCTCAGAAATTACTCCATTAGAGAAGGCCAATCTTTTGAGCCTCTGGCGCTCTGCAGCTTCTGGATTTAGCTCCTTACGCGCTTCATTCTTCTTCTTCCAACGCCGGATTGCCATTCTTGTTTCGTGATTCTGTAGAACAAGTCTCTGGTCCCAGGATCAGGAAAAGCACTCACGCTCGGCTCTTCCGCTGAGTGGCGGGAAACAACTTTTTTTCGGGGAGGAAGAAAACTAGAATAAGTTTTTATTCTTAATTTTCCTATCAAATTTTGTTATTGTTTAATTATTTATATGTAATTCTAAAACTTATTTTGTAACGTAATTTATATTATAAATTCAGCCTTATATTTATATTTATATTTAAGGCTAAAAGGGTATAATTTACGAATACAAATTTAAAGTTGCTCTGCTGTAAATTAAGCAGGTGCGTGCAAATTTCACGTCAATACTTCCTTTTTCCCCCCCTTTGGATTTGGAGAACCATACCTCATATACTTTATTTTAGATAACGAATATCTATCCAGCAACCTTTAAACAGAAAGAAACAAACTTGACTGTCAGTTGAATAAGCTAGTGGCACTAAATAATGAGTTAGGGACTCTTTTCGTTTACTGAAAAATGGAAAACCATTTTCACAAAATACTGATTTTTTTTTAAAAGACGTACAATGAAAGCATCTCAACAATTTCAATCTGTAATGTTCTTCCAAAATAAAAAATAAAATTCTATGCTTGAAAAAAATTGCAAACCTCCTTGCATTGGAAGGGGGTTTTTTATACACGAAACTTTCATAAATAAAAATATTCTGTTATTTTCTTTGTAAAGTTTTGTCTAAACTTTGTAATGTTACAAAAACTTAAAATTATTATTAGATTGTACATGTCTTTAGCAAAAGGAAAAAAAAAAAAAAGGCTACATACCTATCCATATAAAATATAAATATAAAATAAATTTTATAAAAAATATTAACTATACAAGAACTTTATTATTCACAAGTCAATTTTTCCCGACCATTATATAGGTTATAATATTTCAACCCTTTCATGTACACGCATGGATAGGATTTCGATTTAAATATTAAAATGCTAATATAATACATTTTTTAAAAAATTTAATTATCTCTCTCTATTATATTTTACCACAAGAAACCTAATTTCATAATATAAATATTCATTTCATGCTTAAAATTATCAAAAGTAAGAAAAGCGAAAAAATAAACAAATATAATTTTGTTACTCGCATCTTCGTTAAAGAATAATAAAAATAATGCCCTATCAAATGTTTAATCAACTAATAACATCACAGAACAATACATATTGTGTCTGACCCAGGTGAGAAAAAAACTTTTAAATTCTCTTTTTCTCTCTATGGATCAAACCATTCATTTTTTTAAAAAAATACAAATAAAACTTTTCAAAATTATCAACTTAGTTTTTGAATTAAAAAATTAAATTAATATTATTGTTGCATCACAAAACTTATCATAAATTTCATAGTGCTTAATATTTTATTCATTAAAACAAAATTAAGATTTTCTGACGTTTTGATTAGTTTGAATTTTTTTTAATGTCATTCATTAAAAAATTTTTGCATGGTTTCTTATTACATTCACAATATAAGAAGAAAAAGAATAACTATTTAAATTATGACGTCTATTTTTAGCTTTTTCTTTTTTTTTAAAAAAAAAAAGGCAAACGGTATTTAACTACTACGGGAAATCTACTCTACAGTCTACACAGTTACAAAACTGGGCAAATCAAATAATTGCATGGTAGTCTCATGTAATCCCCTAAGCCCCGTACAGCTTCAGCTCCATATCGATCTTCGCCTTGATTTTTCCGTTCTTCTCATCCAGAGTCCACACTAGCTTCCATGGTTGCTGAATCAGAAGTTCACAAAATTTCCCCAATGCAGCGTTTCTGGGAACCCCAATTAACGGAAAACGACACTGAAGCTGATCGCTACTAGTGCTGCTTTAGGGTTTTGGTTCTGGGATGAGAGCTCATGGCTGTTGCTAGTGCTGCACTGATCGCTCCCTCTTTATATTGCATTTCTCGATTCAATTATAATGTCAAATGCCAAGAAGATCATAAGGTCTTCCTTTCGGACTTCCCTGCAGAATATGGCTCTGGGTTTTGTGGTTCGATTCTTTGTATAGGGTCACAAGCGAAGAGGACTGATATTGTGACTGGGAAGAGGAGATTGAATGCAGTTGATACCCGCATTGTCGAAAATGCTCAGACGAAATCCACGATTGAAATCCCAATTACCTGCTACCAGGTGATTAACCTCTTTCTGACAATTGTTTTTAGGATTCTGTTTTCTTTATGGACCCGTTTTCTTAAAAATTTACGTGGTTGGTTCAGTCATATTTTGTGTCCTAACTATTCAGTAATTCTTCTTGTCTTCATTCTTAACTTATTGCGAACAGAAGACATTTAGGTGTTTGGGAATCCGTTGGATTTGGTCACAACGTGGTTTTGTCTAAAATTATGAGTAGTTTTTGTCTTGTAAATCGCAAAACCATGTTTTCGACTCAGCACCTCTGGAGTTTTGATTTCATGGTAATTAAATACTATGCGACGTTCTCATATTAGGATGGTGTTCCCCTTCCAATGACATGTTCACGTGCATGGAATCTTGGTCTTAGAAAATTGGTTCCCGATCTTATTAGACACAGGATCTACCAAGATATCTTCGATGAGTAAGAGAATGTGAGATAGAATATACTCACTGGCATCTCTTAACTTTTCATCTTGTTCCTATAGCCGCTTTTCATGTTAGATTTTGCATGGGATGATTGTGGATTGGGTGCAGGGGATGAGTGGTTTCAGTAGCTGTGCTGAGTTGTATGATTTCAAGTTTAAATTTGGACTTTAAAGTAAAGCATTTGTAAAATATCCAAATGTCCACCTTTTAATACCCCATCCATGCCAACTCTCTTCCTCTTCAGATGTTTATTATGCAACTTGCTTCATATTATGTTGCAGCTAATTGGAGTTCCTGATAAAGCTGAGAAAGATGAAATTGTTAAGTCAGTCATGGCTTTGAAAAAGGCAGATATTGAAGAAGGTTACACCATGGATGTTGTTGTATCTCGCCAGGTAGATAAATAATGTCAATTATATTTTGTGATATTTCCCCCCTTTCTTTTGCACTTTTTGGTCTTAAACAGATGCACACAGTTATCTGTGTTGTTTTTCTTCTTACGATATTATAATTGATTTGTAGGATCTTCTAATGGATGTTAGGGATAAGCTTCTTTTTGAACCAGAATATGCTGGCAGTCTAAAAGAAAAGATTCCCCCAAAAGCTTCACTACGTATTCCTTGGTCTTGGTTTCCTGGTGCTCTTTGCCTTCTTCAACAGGTAGACATGACATATGTTCCAGTTACTCCAGATCTTAAATATGTCTCGTGTGCAATAGTTTTTCTATCTGAAGATTTTTGACTGCTAGTTTTCTGTTATTTCGATACAGGTTGGAGAATCACAGCTTGTGCTTGACATTGGACGTTTAGGTCTCCAACATCAAGATGCCAAGCCATATGTACATGATTTGCTTCTTTCTATGGCTCTAGCTGAGGTAATCAATGTCAACAGGGAGGTCGGAAACTTAATCTGGAATTTTATAGAAGCATTCTCGTGCACGCTTCCTAATGATAGATGCTTTTTTGAAGTGTGCGATTGCAAAGATTGGCTTTGAGAAGAACAAAGTGTCTCAAGGTTTTGAAGCTCTTGCTCGTGCTCAATGTCTTCTAAGAAGTAGACCATCTTTAGCGAAAATGACATTGCTATCACAGGTAAGACACATCTTCTTTACATTAAATTTATTGCTTAATTCCCTTAGGTGTTGATTTGTTGTTCTACATGAAGCTTATATTACAAGACAAAGATTTGACTTTAACCACCATGCCCAAGAAAAGATGAAGAAGAAAACAATCGTTGATTCTTTTGATGTGATTGCAAGACATCATCATGCTCTTTGGAACATTCATTTACGTCTAGGATAATTTCCTTGGCAGAGAAAATGTTTATTTACACTCTGTGGTTAGGTAATTTTGCTAGCAATTATTCAACAAGAAAGTCTGGTTCCTGATGCTTTGGCCATCCTCCATGAATCCCTGATATTATTATAAATTTATCATTTTGGTGTGCTTCTCTAATTTGTGTGTTCCTATGTTACTGTTAATTATCTCTGCCATCATATTTTTGTCAATCTTCCTCGCTATCCTCTTTGCTTGCTTATGTTTTTTGGCTGTTATTGCAGGAGCATTTGCAATGTTTACTGCACATATTGAAACAATTTAAGAGACAACGATACCATTTTATTCATATTTTTCTTAGGCCGTTGTATTCATACTATTCACACCTGCTTCTATAATTATGTGAACACCAATGTAATGTTTATTAATTTTATCCAAGTTAATATATTCGTCGCAGAATCTTCTTTTTCAGTGTTAAATGGATCTCCTATTTCTTGTCAACATTATGGGTTTAGAAAAAACAGCTAGATCATGAATAATAATGTGTTTGGGGCTGCTTGGTGTCTTGTTCAGACGAAAGTGTGATTTGAATAACTATCTCCGTAAGAGATTTCACAGCCAGAAATATGAAATTGCTATCAATGTTAATCCCCATAATGAATTAAACAGTGGAAAGTTACAAATTATCGAATAATTATTACTTAATTTCCTCATCCTAGAAGATTTAATATAACATTAAATTATTTAGTTATCTTAATTGTTAATTGTCAAATAAAATACATCTGAGCCATTAATTATTTAGATGTTTATACTTGATATCAATATACAAATTTAATTCATTTTATATATGATTTTGAGCATAAAATCAATACAAATCTATGACTAATTACCATGAACGTTTAATCACATTAGCTCTCATTGCTATTAAAGGTCTCTGTTGTCTTTACTTGTAAATTATTCTGTGCTTAATCTCTAGATTGAACAATCTCTTGAGGAGCTCGCACCTGCTTGCACATTGGAACTATTGAGCATGCCACAAACCCCTGAATATGCTGATCGCAGACAAGGAGCAATTGCAGCTTTGCGTGAGTTGCTGAGACAGGGTCTTGATGTTGAAACTTCATGTCAAGTTGAGGATTGGCCTTCATTCCTAAACCAAGCCTTCAGCAGGTTGCTGGCTGCTGAGATGGTTGATCTTCTTCCCTGGGATAACTTAGCTGCAACAAGGAAGAATAAGAAGACAATTGAATCACAGAACCAGAGGGTGGTTATCGATTCAAATTGTTTCTATAGGGCTTTTATAGCTCATGTGGCACTTGGATTTTCAAGAAAGCAAAAGGATTTGGTAATACGATTTTCTGAAGCTTCATGATTATTTGGATATCTTTCTCTTCCCCATGTAGTCTACCATAGCATGAATACATTTAATACTAATCTCCAGGGTAAACTACCATTTACCTCTTGTAGCTTGGCCCAAAATCAGCATGCTCTCTATTAATGTGTCATTTAACGCCTTATGATTTGTTCAATTGCCACTTAACCACCCTGTAATATTTTCAATTTTTAACAAAAATAAACATGATTGTACCCGTTGTACTACTTCATTGTTAAATGTCCTCTTCACTCGTATCTAGAACATGTCCTAGTGTGTTGGGGCTATTGCTGGGATTCAGTGGACAAATTTATTTTCAAGATATCATCTTAATACAGTATTTTAATGAAGTGAAGCATACTTTAAAAAATAAACTGCAATTTTTCACCATTCATGTGATCATATCTTCAAACGTTAATATTGAAATTCCATGGTGGTTAAGTGTTAGAAATTAAAGGGATTCGAATGAAGCACTTTACACTTTAGGGGAACAAATTGATTTAATCCCAAGCTGTATGGGATAAAATAATCACCCCCTTTCTACTATTTATGTCATATCATATCTGATTATTTTGCATTTTTTTTACCCTCCCTGTTGCTCCTAGTTTTGGTGTAAATTAATTATTTAAAATATTTTCACGCAGATTAATAAGGCAAAAAATATATGTGAATGTTTGGTAGCTTCAGATGGCGTTGATTTGAAATATGAAGAAGCTTTTTGCCTCTTCCTCCTTGGTCAGGTATGTCATTTGTTAGTCTTGCCGTGGAAGAGGAGTTGGATAAGTCTGGCTTTTAGTGGTTTCAGTTCCGTTACTTTCTGGAGTTTGCTGTTATTTTTATTGTCTGGTTGCTTTCATTTGTGGTTGCTGTATTGAAAAATTCCATTGAAATATAATCTTGTTTCTGTTGGCAAGAGTAAAGGTGTATTGTGTCATTTTAATTCTGATGATAAGCAGCTTTTTTCTTTGTCATTAAACACTTTGAATCTTGCTTTTAGCGAAGATGAAATTAATCTTTAATTTCACATTCTCCCTGAAATATCTACATAAGTTTAATGAAGTTCTTTTAATCTCTAGGGCACAGAAGCTGAGGCAGTTAAACAACTGAAGCAGCTTGAGCTGAACTCAAGTTCTAGTAACTCAGTCTCAGGGAAGGCTATAGTGGATGTATCTGCTAGTAATCTATCATTGGTATCTTTCTCTCCCTCTGTGCGTGTGTGTGTGGCCTCCATTGGTATTTCTCTTTATGTTATCATTGTTGTTTCCCTGCAGCACATGTACTGGAAATCCTTTAGATGGATAACTGAGGTCTAGCCTCAATTGAGAATATACTTGATGACGTATGCATTCCATATGTTTGATGCATGAAACTTCTAATCATTGTTGACTTATACAATGTTCAATTGCTTTTCTTTCACTATGGAAGATGTAACAGTGAGCTATGTGCTTCGAGAGCTTTATTACATTCCTTACCTTTAAGTTAGTGATGACCTTTTTTTTTTAATTTCTTATTTCTAATCTGACACTACCCACTGAATTTGAGCAGGAAATGTGGCTGAAGGATTCTGTGCTTGCTTCATTTCCAGATACCCAAGACTGTTCTTCATCACTGGTGAGATCATTTATAGCAGGCAAAAGAAAAATTAGTTGCTTTAGTTCTGACAAAACACTCCTCATGGATGGTGGACATCTCTGCAGGTCAATTTCTTTAATGCTGAAAAGAAAACCACTGGAAGCAAGAGAAGTAGAGGAGGTCCAGAGACCTTGTCTACAATAGGTCGTAGACCTCTCTCGGCCTCTGTAGCTTTAGAACGGAGAGACTTTGAAGAGCCTCGCTCATATATGAACTCTTCTCATCTAGGGTTTGCTGTCAAGCAGCTGACTCCTACTGATTTGCAGAGTTCACTGCTGTCTGGCAAGAAGGACAATGGGAGCAACCTTAGTGAGTCACCTGCTCAGTTGAAAAGGAGCCTTGGCAGTCATCGCAATGGATTTTGGGATAGTTACTCTAGTCATGCACACATATTTGGAAGAATAACATATATTACAGTTCTAGGTTGCGTTGTATTTGCTTCCTTCAAGTTATTAGGAGTGAACTCAAGCAAAGAAAAAGCTGGTTCTCATTGGGCTTCTGCTAGAGCCAACGGTAACATTGTGTTGACAGCAGATTCTTCTGTGGACCACAATGTAGGATCCGCTTATATAAAGGGAAGTAAATTTACCGACGGACTGAAGAGACTTCTGGCAATGATAAAGTTTATGCATCAGTCAGATGTTGGAAATGGACGTGGCTCATGGCCAGCTTCTACATCACCTTCCTCCCTTATTAATAAGAGGCCAATGCCTATGGAAGAAGCAGAAGTTCTAATTAAGCAATGGCAAACTGTCAAAGCTGAAGCTTTGGGACCTAACCACCAAGTTCATAGTCTAGCTCAAGTTCTTGATGAGTCAATGCTTGCTCAGGTAATTCATGTTGTGCTTGGACTGCCAAGTTAATTGATGCTGCCTTACGTATTCAGCATCACTGAATGCGTCATTACCCCTCCATATTATGAATAATTTAGCTGTTACATGTTTTTGGTATCCATTATCCATCCAATTTCTTATTTGTTAGTAATGGATAACATACCTCGTGTAAAATGCTTGGAACTACGTCAAATTTCTTTGTTTCATTGAGGGCTGAGATACAGATGAATGAAAAGGGCGAAGAAAGTTGAGTATCCATACTAATTTTGGCTAGCTTTGACAGTGGCAAGCTTTGGCTGACACAGCAAGAGAAAAGTCTTGTTATTGGAGGATTATTTTGCTCAAAGTGTCTGTCCTGCGAGCTGACATTTTAGCAGATGGGAATGGAGAAGAAATGGCAACAATAGAAAGCCTCTTAGAAGAAGCAGCTGAGCTTGTTGATGCTTCTCAGCAAGATAATCCTAACTACTATAGGTAAAATGAAATAGCACGATACTCAGATATTAATTAATCTTGTATACCTTGTCCATGGCTGGACACATATGTCTCGAATTTCTGTGCCTCTATTGGATTTTGCCCTTTTTGTTTATTATCATCCTTGTTTTTCTTGATTGCAGCACCTACCTAGTTAAGTACGTGCTGAAGAGACAAGATGATGGAAGATGGAAATTCTGCGAAGGCACTATAGAAGTACCCTAATATCAAGGTCTATTCCTATGACACGCCAGATAGTTAATGTTTCTGCTAACATGGCTCTTTTCCAAATTCTCACTTCTAGAGCCTTCAACAAAAATTTGAAGCTGATCCAAGCATAGGCAGATTATAATATCTTTACTTTTTTCACTGTACATCATGTAGAAAACTGATTTACCTTGTCCTTTTCCCCCTTGGTGCTTCCTGATTACTTGTAAAGGCCTGATTGATTGATGCATGCATAGGTTTAACAAGCAATTTTCTCCTCATTTTTTCTAGTGTTAACAAAAGTAATTCTGCAACCAAGTTGTTGGATTATTAGTTTTGTGCCTCCACTATTCGCCATGCTGTCTAGTTTGAAATGATTTTTATCTTTAATATTTTGATGCCAGGCAATAGTTAAGATGTTAAACGTTAGTATGATTCTAAGCAAAATAATTGAGAACGTGTGAAATATGTTTTAATATTTTCCGAATCCTTTTCACTTCAACGAATCAATTACCCCTGCTATGCCTGAGGATATTAATCCTCAGTAGACTCGAGGAAAAGATTTTTAATGAGTTTAATTTTGAAAAAAAAAAAGGACAAATAAGGCGGTAAAATTTTAATAGAAAGAATATGTAAAAAGGAAAACAAATCAATCAAACTTTTCAATCTCAATTTTTTTTGTTCAATTCGTTTTTCAATCAAGCTCATTAAAATATCATTTCTTTCGACAAACCAAATAAATCATAAAATTTATTAAAAATTAAATATTAAGTAAATATTAATTTCACAAAAAAGTAAAAGTATTACGAGTGAATACTCTCAACCATAACTATTAAGAACATAAATAACTACTTATTTAGTTCTCATGGAATTTATCTTAGAATTTGTTACCCGAGCTCCTACATTTCACGCAGCAACAAACTTCACACAGGTCTTTGCCATTTCATGTACCACACTACACTGCAATCGTCCGGAAGCTAAAACAACACATGGAACTCCAAGAAAACTTTATTCTATTCTTCTCAAAATACTGAGATGGTTCTGATCTGAGCAAGTACTAGTACAGACCCTAGCAAGACAAGTACTACTAAATTTAAGTGCGTAGAACGATTTCATAAACATTGCGAAACACCTAACTTTAAAAGCCACCACGGAGACGCAAAACAAGGTGAAGGGTAGACTCCTTTTGAATATTGTAATCAGCCAGAGTCCTTCCGTCCTCCAGTTGCTTTCCTGCAAATATCAACCTCTGCTGATCCGGCGGGATTCCTTCTTTGTCCTGAATCTTGGACTTCACATTATCAATGGTGTCTGAACTCTCAACTTCCAATGTAATCGTTTTCCCAGTAAGAGTCTTCACAAAGATTTGCATTCCACCACGGAGTCGCAGCACAAGGTGAAGAGTAGACTCTTTCTGAATATTATAATCCGCCAAAGTCCTTCCATCCTCCAACTGTTTCCCAGCAAATATCAACCTTTGCTGATCAGGTGGGATTCCCTCTTTGTCTTGAATTTTAGTCTTAACATTGTCAATAGTGTCTGAACTCTCGACTTCCAATGTGATAGTTTTACCAGTGAGGGTCTTTACAAAGATTTGCATCCCACCACGGAGTCGCAGCACCAGGTGAAGCGTGGACTCCTTCTGTATGTTATAGTCAGCAAGGGTACGGCCATCTTCAAGCTGCTTACCAGCAAAAATAAGCCTTTGTTGGTCCGGAGGAATGCCTTCCTTGTCCTGAATCTTTGCCTTAACATTGTCAATAGTGTCAGAACTCTCAACCTCAAGGGTAATAGTTTTTCCCGTGAGGGTCTTCACAAATATCTGCATTCCACCACGGAGTCGCAACACTAGGTGGAGTGTGGACTCCTTCTGAATGTTATAGTCAGCAAGGGTTCGGCCATCTTCAAGCTGCTTGCCAGCAAAAATGAGTCTTTGTTGGTCCGGAGGAATGCCCTCTTTGTCCTGGATCTTTGTCTTCACATTATCTATGGTATCGGAACTCTCAACCTCAAGGGTGATGGTCTTGCCTGTGAGGGTTTTGACAAAAATCTGCATTCCCCCACGAAGCCGAAGAACAAGGTGAAGTGTAGACTCCTTCTGGATATTATAGTCTGCCAAAGTTCGGCCATCCTCAAGCTGCTTTCCAGCAAATATGAGACGCTGCTGGTCTGGTGGGATGCCTTCTTTGTCCTGGATCTTTGTCTTCACATTATCTATGGTATCGGAACTTTCAACCTCAAGGGTGATGGTCTTACCGGTAAGGGTTTTCACAAAGATCTGCATCTGACGTCAATTTAAGCAATCAATCAACATGATGATCCCAATGGACAAAGAGAAACTTCCCAAAATTCTCAGAATTTTCTACTTGCAAAAATAAATAAATAAAAAACAAAGGAATTTCCTTCGCGCCATGAGATTCCGATCCAACGTCAGTTAAGATTTGAGACGTCAATAAACAATCGAATTCAACAAAAATATTAATTTTAGCATAAGTTGTTGCGTGAAAACTCAACAATTCTACTGTAGGAAAAGAAGAAGTGCCATCATGATCGTGATCGCAAGTCGGTAACCCAAAAACTTCAATCAAAGAACACAAATCCAAACACTAAAGGCAATTGAATCTCCGCGCGTATACGTAGCAACGAAACCCAATAACTCACATCAAGATTGAATAATTCCAAACAGATAAAAATCTAAAAAATCATGAAACGCGATAAAACTCAGAAGCCCTAAATCGATCAAGGGGGCTTCGTTCAAACCCTAGCCATAAAACAACAAACCCAACAGATCAAACGAGAGAAACAAAAGGAATTCAGAGAACACAAGAAATATATCATCTACGTAGTTCCGCAACCGAGAAATCAAGAAATTACAAAGTAATGGAAAGATAACAACACATATCAATCAAATCAAAGATCTTAAACATAACCGGCAAGAACCATAGGGTTGAAGACAAACCTTAAGAGATTGTGGATGATCCTGATTGCTTCCGGAAATTGATTAAATGGAGATGTGATGAAGAAAGCGTTTCGTGTAGCTCTATTTATAAAGATAAAATACTGAGCCTCATCACCGCAGAACCATCGCGCGACGCACGAAGACACGTAAGAGGGTACGCGTGTGGAAAGCCCTAGATTAATCCAGCACGCATTGTGCTGGTCAAAAAAAAAAATCCAGCACGTACTGTACTCTGCCTTAGCCCTGAGGTTTTGTTTTTGGGCTGTACAGTACGGCCCATGTTGGTATGTTGAAATTTACCCATTTAGCGTATAAAATAAATTCAAAATTAAATTGGAATTAAAATTTAAATCGTATCTTATAATAAAACATATCTTAGATGGATTTCAAATAGTTAATATCATATGAACATATGATTTTTATATTACATATAATATAGAGAAAATCAGTCATTTGATTCTTTAACTTTTAACTTGACTGCAACTTAATTTCTTAGAGTGAGGCAGTGAGCTGATATTTAAAATAAATACTGTTAAAAATATAAAAATAAATTGATATTAGATGTAAACTGTATAGTTTTAATTAATTTGAAAGATGTAAATTTGGCTCTCCAAAACTCGTTCTGAGAGAAAGTCAGCAAACTTTTTTTTTTTAATTTCAAAAGTGAGACCTTATTTTATTTCAAAGAAAGATAATAAAAACGTTGGCCAAAAAAGCAAAGAAATATAATAAAACATATTAATATATTTAGGTCAAAATAAAAAGAAATATGTACAAATAAAAATGGAGACGAGAATATAATAAAAATAAATACTAAAAAAAAAGAGAGAAGGAAATGGGGTTTGGTAATTGGTATGTTAATGAATATAAACAAAATTTTTGCATGGCTTTGATAGATTACAAAAAGGCGTGGAAATAATTTAGAACAATAAAACTAAACTAATCCATCTGCTTTAATTTTTTTCCCCCCAAAAACAGATATAATTTGATGAGAGAATATTGCCTTCTCAAATTTCATTTATAAACAAAATTTTATAATTAAGATTGAAGATAGTAGTTTTTTTAGGAATTCAATGATCTAATATCACTGAGTATTAATAATATAAATAGCATATATGCTTAATTGTATTGATATACATAAGCTCATCAAACATAATTAAAATGTGATCAAGCTAGATGCTTTATATATAATTTTGAGGTAAATTATTTTATTGATGATTTTTATTCAAGAGAAGTGAATGTTTCTAGAGAAGAATTATCATGCCTAATTTCAAGAGAGACGTCCAAATGAAATATTTCACTAATTATCAAACTTTATTCCATGAGTATTTCAATCTACTTTGCTTCATAAAAGTTATCTTCTCTACAAAAATAAATGTTATTCCTCCGACCTTGAATATAAAACGTATTTAACTAATTTGATTATATTAAGAAAGTTAGATAAAAGTTAGTTAATTATAAAAAATATGACATATTTTTCTTAAAATCCCACGATCATCTTCCTTAATATCCTCTCTCCCTCTTCTACTTGGTCATAGTTAATGGAGTATCTATAGTGATAATTTAGGAAAAATTAATAAATATAAGAAATATGTCTTATATGTAGAATCAAAATCAACTCTATATTAGGTCCTATATTAAGGACTGGAGGAGTATTATAATTATAATCTTCAGTGCTGAAAGACTACTTTTAAAAAGTTGCTACATGTTATTTTTCTCTGAAAAATCTAATTTTTTTAATCTTTCTCTAAAAAAAAAAACTAATTTCATGTATTTAAAATAGTAATTATTTTTACTCTAAACAAGAAGCTGTTTCACTAACCTTCTTCTTCAATCTTTCTGCTAGTTAGCAATTTTGGGTGTGTTTAGATTGACATTGGGCAAAACTAACTTCTAATCCAACTAACTTTTGTAGTTGAAATTAGAGTAAAAATCAGTTAGTGTAATACGATTTATATTTAGATAGGTATTTATAAAAAGTCAGTTGAAAAAATTGAAAGTTGTTTGGATTATTAATAGAAAAGTTAGTTTAGTTATAAAATGACTGAAAAGGACATAGACTTTATTAAATAGTAGTGTTTAAAATTTTATGTTTTTAATGTGATAATACTTTAAAAAAATACGTAAAATCATTATGATAAAATATAAATAGTTTATTTGTGAAATTATAAAATAAAAATATTTGTTATGGAGAAAAATTTGAAAACACATTGTAGATAATTAATTAAATATACATAATGGACAAACATAAGTATAAATTAAAATTCATTTGGTTTCTAATTAAAGTAAATGAAATCACATAACTAATTAGATTGTATGTTTTGTACAATTTTTTTATAAATCAGTTAGAAAAGTTAATTCAGATTGCGTTTTCATAAGTCATTTGGAAAAGTTACTTTCTTCTATAAGTTAGTTAGAAAAAATTTTCTGAGCCATAATAAGCCAAAAAAGTCAGTTACACACTTTCTCGTGTACTTTTTTCATCTTCATAGGATATCCAAACGTAGCCTTCATGTTTGTTTTTGTCTGTTTCCACTATTTTTAATGCTTTTGAAATTTTGGGTCCTTTGATGTCATTTGCCCTTATTCCTTTGAGCACCTTTTCCTTCAAAATTTTCATTCTGCGAAAGCCGCGTGCCCTAAAGTAAAAAGCTCGTCAAGAAAATGAAAAATATGGAGTCTTGAAGGACGAGCATTGTGTTGTAAACTTGTAACAGCTAGCGAACGTTGGAGCGGCGAATCACGCCCCAGGGGACGATGGGTCGCAAGGACGTAGTCAAGTTAATCGGCTCCGTTTTGTCACGCAAAACCTCTCCATTGCCACTATTTTCTCGCTCTCACATCCGCCATTATACGGCGGCTGCGCCACCTCCTCCAGCCGTCTTCGCTGATAAAAACACGCGCGTCATTTGTCAAGGCATCACCGGTAAAAATGGAACTTTCCACACCGAACAAGCCATTGAATACGGAACCAAGATGGTACCTTAATTCCTCTGCGGTGTTTATGTAAATTCTACGCTATGTTCGTTTCAATATTCTTGTGACGTGTGGTTGCACGTTGCCTGTGTCTGGTGGGCTATACAGGCCTTTC
Organism: Neltuma alba; assembly: GCF_004799145.2. Lineage (NCBI taxonomy): Eukaryota > Viridiplantae > Streptophyta > Magnoliopsida > Fabales > Fabaceae > Neltuma > Neltuma alba. The sequence goes on from NW_021633374.1 coordinate 52,065, forward strand.
TTCTAGTGGAGTTTATTTATGTTTAGAAAATAATTTTTTGTTGGTTATGTCTGCTGATCACAGTGCTGAATTCCGAGACTTTCGGAATTTCTAATGGGAATTGAATTGTCATGCATTTGATTTCATTGGGCTTCAGTAATGTTTCCATTATACTTATCCACTTATGTTTTGTTTGCTCGAGTAAACGCAAGGCCTTGCTGAATCTGATTGTAATTGCAGCCAACTGTTTCAGAACTTTCTAAGAAGTTTAGTGGCCTGTCCTTGGCTGAATACGTATTTATATCACGACTCAAATAGGAAGCCTGTATGCAACAAGGGTTCTGGGCATGAAAACCTGAGCGTTCAAGTACCTTCCCGGGTGTGGAAATTTAGGACCTCTTTTGGGTTCCCAGTAGCCATGCTGTCACTGAAAATAGTGACTTATTTGGGGTTTTATAAGTATGAATTGTTCTTAACGGATGGGCGAACTTGTTGAAAATAGATGTATGTATTCTACTACTTTAATTAGATTCTTTACTTTGTTCTTGTTGCACTCGCAGCTTTGGGCACAAACGGATTCAGAAGTTGATTTGGTGTGAATAATGTATCTAATGTCCGCATGTGTCTGCTTGTGTGTCTCATTGTTTTTGGTTGCCGAATAAGCAGCCATCTCTCATTCCACTGACGCAATGTTGCTTAAACAGGTGGGTGGTGTAACTCCAAAGAAAGGCGGAACAGAACACTTAGGACTTCCTGTGTTTAACACTGTTGCTGAAGCAAAAGCTGAAACTAAGGCCAATGCCTCAGTCATCTATGTTCCTCCACCATTTGCTGCAGCTGCCATTATGGAGGCAATGGAAGCCGAGTTGGATCTTGTTGTCTGCATTACTGAAGGAATTCCTCAACATGATATGGTAATTTCATTTTTATGACGGACAATTATGTTTCAGGCTTGAGTTTCTTATATGGCATTGAGAATTATTATTTCTGCATTGACCTGCAAACTTTATTTGGTGCTTATTTAAACCAAACCACGTATTTGGAGTATTAATTGTTAGATAATTTCTTTTCTTACATCGTTCTAGTGATTCTCATTAATTATGATTATATATATAACTAATGCATAAGTATGGCCTTACAATGTTTCCATTTGGATGATTCGGGTTGGGTGTGTATATTTTTGTGTATTAGGCTGTCTGTTTATGTGAGATTAGATGGCCACTGCATAACTGTGTTGAGATTATTTCTATTTATTGAACTGATCTATACAGCAATCTAATGTATTGCATAACAATGGCTTTTTATTCGGACTTGGGTAGTAGTGCACGGTAGTTTATCCTTTGTATGTGAATGGCACTTGATCTCAGAGAAAGGTATGTTTATATGTATGGCACTGAACTAAATATCTTGTAATTTCAGGTACGAGTGAAAGCTGCTCTTAACAAGCAATCCAAAACTCGATTGATAGGACCAAACTGTCCTGGTATAATTAAGCCTGGGGAGTGTAAAATTGGAATTATGCCTGGTTATATTCATAAGCCTGGAAGGGTTGGAATTGTTTCTCGCTCTGGTACCTTGACATATGAAGCGGTGAGCCCTCATTTTGATTACGTGACTCAGGAGAACTCATTAACGGAGCTGCTCTTTTCATTGCTGCACTATAAATACCTTATGAGACTGATTTTTGTATGTTTGTTTTAATAGATTTTCCTTTTAAGGGACAATGCTTATCAGTTATATCCAAAGCAGAAGATTTAAGCACATTGTATAGTAGTCAATTCTATATTATGGAGGCCCAAAAAAAGTTCTGTATTCTTAACATCTAGAACTGGCTTGGCTCTTCCTACTGCAGAGTTGAAACACAACAATTCGCATGTTAGGCTTCATTGGATTATTTTATTTGCTGAATATTGCACACCTGAAATAGAAGCATCAACCATCATACAACTTCTTCCAAAACCAGGAATGCTTGTTTGTCATCATATGATAGGCTTATTCCCTAGAGTTTTTTTTATCAACTGTACCTTTAAAATTTTTCCCCGTTTACAGAGATGCCATTTTCCGTATATAATAGGATAAATTATCGACGACGTATTTGTTTCCAAATATTCAGGTTTTCCAAACAACTGCCGTTGGCCTTGGACAATCTACTTGTGTGGGTATAGGGGGAGATCCCTTCAATGGAACAAACTTTGTAGACTGCATTGAGAAGTTCCTAGCAGATCCTCAGACAGAAGGTAATTTGTCACATGTTGCTGCCTGATAAATTGAACATTAGTATGAAAAAAGTCCATTTTATAGGATCTGGGTGTTATATGCATTAAAGTGGTCTGTTATCCCTTAAGTGTTTAAGTTCTTTATATGTTTTATTGCCCTGAGAAACAGAATTTTGATAATGCATGCACTTGTAGAGCCTGGGTTGAGACAGTTTTTCTCTCCAGATTATGCATTTGTTGTAAAAATTTGTGTAATTTTTCTCAAATGGAGGAACAGTTTGATCCTTCAAGGTGACTGAGCGAATAAATGTTAATTTGAATATTGAAGTGCAGTTTGAGTGTATAGTAAACATTTGATCCACTTGGATAGTATGTTTTATTTAACTATATGTAAATACCTGGTTTTTGTATCTTAGGACGTGTTGAGTTATAGCTATTTTTATACAAAAGAAGAGATTAACACTAGATTGGAGTTATGGAGGACTTTGGAGTCGAAAGGTTTCCGCTTGAGCAGGAACAAAACGGAATGTATGCATTGTGATTTTGGGGGCAGGCAAGGCAATGGGGATTTGGAGGTGAAGATGGGGGATCAAATCATTCCTCAAGTACCAAAGTTTAAATACTTAGGATCCATTATAAAAGAGGATGAGAAAATTGATGGAGACGTTTCTCATACAATACAAGCTGGCTGGTTAAAGTAGAGGAAAGCTATTGGAGTTATTTGCGATAAGAAGGTACTTGAGAAACTTAAAGAAAAATTTTATCGGACTGCGATAAGACTAGCTATGTTGTATGGTAGTGAATGTTGGGCAATAAAGGGAAAACAAGAGCACAAAGTCGGGGTAGCAGAAATGAGGATGTTGAGAAGGATGTGTGGTCATACAAGAAAAGATAGGATTCGAAATGAAAATATCAGGGCAAGAGTCGGTGTGGCACTTATGCAAGAGAAAATGATTGAAAATCAATTAAGATGGTTTGGACATGTGCAGAGAAGGCCATTGGAGGCCCCGGTGAGGAGGGTGGATCAAATAAGATGGAGTCCCATAAAAAGTGGTAGAGGAAGACTGAGAAAAACGCTTAATGAGGTCATTAAACGAGACCTTCTAGTCAACGACATATCTAAGGACTGGGTTGTTGACAGAGCACGATGACGTCGTGTGATTCATGTAGCCGACCCCACCTAGTGGGATAAGGCTTGTTGTTGTTGAGTTATAGCTATTTTTAGGTGAGCATTTTATATGCTTATGCATGGAGAAATGGTACCCTGAATTGGCTGGTAGTCTGTTTAATGCTTGCTTGCAAAAACCATGGCAGATGTATAAGGACAGCTATCCACTCGTACTTAAGCCATATGAACTACCAAATTATATAATTTCATCCACTCTGGATAACTTCTTGTTGAAGACTACATTGGAAGTAAATCTTTTATCTTGGCATAGAATATTCTGTCTTTTGGGAAATAGGTAAAGAGAAGGAAAGGACATAAATCATATTTTGCCTGGCAACTTGGCCCTATTCATCACATTGAAATTTCTTATATATGTCATAAGGTTAGGTAATAATGCTTTTCAAGCACATGAGTATGTTTGAAAAGTAGTTTTTTTTTGGTGTATGTTAACTGGATTAGGTCGTATGACATGTAATGAGCTCAAACCTTTGACCCTATGTCTTTTGCTTGTTAGGTTGAATTATCATATTATAACCTGTTTTGTTTGTTTGTTTGTTTGGTTGTTTATACTCTTTTTTTCCCTTTTGGCTTAAGCATTACCGTGTATACTTTAATTTTTTTTTTAAAAAATTACTCATTAACCTCCCCTCCCCCCCCCCCCAAAAAAAAAAAAATTTCAGGTATCATTCTTATAGGAGAGATAGGAGGGACGGCAGAAGAAGATGCTGCTGCATTAATTAAGGTTTGATTTTATGACATTGGTGCATAAAATTTTGTTCTTTATGCATAACATCAGTTATATGTTTTAACTATGGTGGTTTTCTTGTGTTAAAGGAAAATAAGTCATCTATTATATTTCTGGAGGGAGATGTAGTTGTAATTTTGTTGGGAAAGCTTGTAAACATGGTTTCGTATATGTCATTTTTTTTATTTGGTGAAGAGAATTTAAATCTTCTTTATGTTGATGGTTTAATTGATGATATACATGGCTCTACTATTTATTCTATAGTAAAAGAGAAACATAGGTGCTCATATTTATTATTATATTTTAGTTAACTAGTTAATATATCTGCACATGAATTCTTAAATTGATTTTGTGAGTGACAATACAGGAAAGCGGTACTGAAAAGCCTGTTGTTGCATTCATTGCTGGATTAACTGCTCCACCTGGTCGTCGTATGGGTCACGCTGGAGGTAAATCCTCTTGTGAAGTTTTGTTTCTCTTGGCATTTGATAGCAAATATATTTAATGCATGATGTCCGCTATGATAAATAATTAAATTTGTTGAATTTTTCTTTTTTATCTGTAAGAAGAGATTCGGTCTAATTGACTGTCCTTATGATAATCAATACCTTTTGTTGTTCTTAGATGAGGCAACCTTATTTGCATAACATGCTACTTTTTGTTGCTTTTGCCAACCATTTTTACATTATTTTCATTTAAATCTCCCTTTTACTTTTTGGTTACCTCTGGTTGATGAAGATCAAAATTTGTACCTGGAGTCAGGTAATATCCATCAATTGTCAAACCTGGGTAACATTCTACAATTGTCAATGAATTAGTGATTGAACTTCACCTGGTATGGTCATATGATTTATAGGAGTTAGGGTCGTGTAGAAAATTGTAAGCTCAAGACTTACCATGGCAAACAGAATTCATGTAGGCAACTTCTATTAGTTTGAAAAATTGACAGTGTATTAATATTCTGGGTAGAGCCTAACCACTATCAAGTTGGAAAACTCAGTTTGGCTGAACTGAAAGCTAGATTTATGATAGGGGCTGGGTAGCATGGGATGCTCAAGTCTCATATCAAGTAACATGAGATGCCTTAGTTCTACCATTTGGTATCATTAAGGTCTATTGGATGATAGGGACTGGATAGTATATGTTTTAACATCCGAGTAGTGCGATTTGCTTGATTTGGTATTTAAGAAAGAGTATGTCTCCCTCCTTGACTGCACATTCTCAAGAGTAGGTTTTCTATCCTCCTTGGATCCTATCAATTTATTTGTGCAAATGTGTTGGTCTAATATGTGTTTCACACAAGTTGTTTTTCTCTAGGGCTATTAGCAAAATGCCCTTTTTGGGGAAAAATTAATAAATTCTTGTTCTAGATATATGACTAAGTTTTTTTCTGTATGCTTAAGAGTAATAGACGAGTTATCAGTTCAAAATTAGTTAGTTAGTTCTTCATTATGCTGTATTTAATTAGTTAGTTCTTCATTATGCTGTATTCTGTTTGATAGTAACTGCACTTCAACAATTTGCTTGCCTTTGCTTTTGCAGCTATTGTATCAGGTGGTAAGGGCACTGCACAAGACAAAATCAAGACTCTCAGGGAAGCTGGGGTCACAGTGGTGGAGTCCCCTGCAAAAATTGGAGCTGCCATGCTAGACGTTTTCAAGCAGAGGGGCCTAGCTGAGTAGTTTGAGTTTTGGACATCTGACTTCATTTAGTTTCATCAAAGCCTTTGGTTTTTCTACAAGTTGCAAACACTTGATTCTTGTGGATTATATTGGCTCTTTTCCTTCTTTTTTTTTTGCCCTTCTGAGCAAGGAGAGATAAGTTAAAATAAAAGATATTTTAGGACCTCGAGGCTACTAAAAAAATTTTTTTACCACACCCAGTCATCTCCAGTTTCCCTGGTGATGGATTGTACACCCTTCACACCCTTAGTGATGAATTTTAAATGACTTCAACTTGCTGTTTCTGCAAGGTTGTTTGCTTTGTAATTTTGTGCGTCTGGGTAAGTTATGGCGATCTCTGTCATTGCACTTCTGTTATCAAGCCAATTCATTTATGATGCTTTGAAGGTGCATGTATCATTCACAGGCATGTTTTTCTCTCTAAGCCATGGACTAGTAGAATGACATAACAGTTATATTAATTGGCATGGCTCCCCTGGTAGGCAAACGCTTAAACAGGAGAACCGTTGCCGGCCTTAACAGAAGAGTGTAAAACCTAAGGCGGGTGAATGAGAAAGCGTTGGGAATCGTGGGTGACTTCTGGCGACTTGAAGAAGTAAGAAAGGCTGGGAGTGGTATGGCACCAGTTTTCATGAACATCAGATGGGTGAATTCTGGGAACAGATCAGTTAAAACCAACAGTGATGGTCCTGTTGTATTATTGAGGAGCTTGAATGTCGGTATTGGTATGATCTTACACGGATCATGTGGGCAAATTCGCTAAAGGCATAGGAAAGAATGAAACTGGGCTATGTTCGTGGCTAAATGTTTACCACTGAAAGAAGCATTACTACGAGTAACTGTGAAGAGTTCAAGGAGGGGTGACGCATGTATTGAAACAGATTGTAAGGAATGCCTTTGTTGGGACATTCGTCAAAAACGATTTAAAAGCAATAGCAAGCTTAAATCATGAACTGCACAACACATTCTTCAAACTTCAAATATTTTTATTTTTATTTTGAGAGGCACGGGAGGCAATATCTTGGTGTGTTATGACTATCATTATATTAGAAGTAATATCTTAGTCTGTCAAGATGTGAGGAACTAATTCTTTTCACTAAATCTAATTAAATACTCCTCCAGTCCTTAATATAAGACCTAATTATTGAGTTGGTTTTAGTTCTAAATATAAGACCAATTTCTCATATTTATCAATTTTCTCTAAATTATCCCTGTGGATACTCTTTCAACCATAATCAAGTAAAAAAGGAATAGAGGTATTAAGAAAGATGATTATGATATTTTAGAAAAAAAAAAAGTGTCATATTTCTTATAATTAATTAATTTACCTAACTTTTTTAGTCTAATCAAATTAGTTAAATGGGTTTTATATTAAGGACCTGAGGAGTAGTTCAATTTTTTTCGGGCCAGGCCTAACAATTTGAATACTCATTCTTAGGTCAAATTTGTTTGTGTCCTGAACCCATATACATAGAATCTGGTACAAGAGCCCTTATATATTTGTTTCAGTTCTGGTTTTCCCATAGGCCCAAAAGAGAGCCGGCTGGCCCATTTCAAGGAGTTGTTGCACGTGCTTAGTAAACACTTGGCTTGGCTCCAAAACCGAAAGCCTCTCGTACCAAAAAAAAAAAACCGAAAGCCTCGGCGTTCTTAAATAAAGATTAAATTTTTGTTTTGTTTTGTATTATTTTTGTTTTGGCACCATAGTAACTGGGTTGGTAGGATCCTCCTATGCATCTCTGGGCTGCCTTTCGCTTTCTGAAAATTCTTCTCCTATTGCCAATTGTGATATCTGGGAAAGCCGGAATCATCCTCTGTTCCCACCATTTCTAGATCCTTGAACATCCTTTTCCCCAAGTACCAACACTGTAGCTTCAGATTGGATACCAATCACAATCAACACAGTAGTTTCTGAACCACTCACTCGTCACTTTCCTCGGAGGTTTCTTATGGGAAATTGAAGATGCTGATTCCCTTTAGTTAATTTCGTCCCGATATTGTTGGGAGGGTTGATCCCTTGAATAGAAGTGGGTGTAATCTGGGTAAAACCAGAGCAGTTCGGAGGCAATGCAGGCTTCGGCGACCACCTTACAGTCCAGTCTGTTGAACAATCTCTCTTTCAAGAGCTTTAAGCTCAAGACCAAGCAGCAGGAGCTGCTGATTCGGGTTACGATTCTATGCCTCGTCTATGTCTTGGCTTTCATCACTCGCCTTTTCAGTGTTCTGCGTTACGAGTCTATGATCCATGAATTTGATGCGTACTTCAATTACCGGACTACTCTCTTCTTGACACAGAAAGGTTTTTATGAATTCTGGAACTGGTTTGACTCTGAGAGTTGGTATCCACTTGGACGGATCATCGGAGGCACTCTCTACCCTGGTCTCATGGTTACGGCCGCTATAATTTACTGGGTTTTGCGGTTTTTGAGGTTTGCTGTTCACATCCGAGAGGTCTGTGTGTTGACAGCTCCATTTTTCGCATCGAATACTACATTGGTCGCTTATTTCTTTGGTAAAGAGATTTGGGATTCAGGTGCTGGTCTTGTTGCTGCGGCATTGATTGCCATTTGTCCTGGTTATATTTCAAGGTCCGTGGCTGGATCATATGATAATGAGGGTGTTGCGATTTTCGCCTTGTTGTTAACATTTTACCTGTTCGTGAAGGCTGTGAACACTGGGTCTCTTGCATGGTCTTTGGCTTCGGCTTTTGGTTACTTCTACATGGTATCGGCTTGGGGTGGTTATGTGTTTATAATTAACTTGATCCCACTTTATGTGATGGCTCTTTTGATCACGGGAAGGTATTCGATGAGGCTGTATATCGCCTATAATTGCATGTATGTTGGGAATGCTGCTTGCAATGCAGATCCGATTTGTGGGATTTCAGCACGTGCAGTCAGGAGAACATATGGCTGCCATGGGCGTGTTCTTCTTGCTGCAGGTTTCTTCTTGTCATTTGATTCATTTCTCTTTATCACCTCATCGTGTTGCATGTAGCATGGCAAAGAAGCTTGTACCTAGTTGCGTACTTGCTGTATTGCCTAATGATGCTTTTAGAAGTTCTATGAACCTGTATCTACTCTTTGCAATGATGGGATTTTCTTCTTCTTAAGAGTGGGATTTAATTACGTGAAGAAAGCACTTTTCCAGTTGTTTTGCCTAGTTACTCCTTTCACATTGGGTTTTGTTTGTTTGTCATTCTTTCCCTCCTAAATACTTTTTTTTTTTTTTTGGCTAGCGATAAATGAATTCTCTCCTCGAAAAATGATGTGTAAAGGGTGAATCTGGTTATCCCACAAAAAAAAAAAAAAAAAAGCTGGCCAGATTCAGGAACGAATGAATACATCCTTCTAAATTATTTTATTCTTATTTGATTTACCGCTGGTTGACTAGCTTTGATTTCATGCGTAACCTTCCCAGTAATTAGCATCTGTGATCATATCGGTGGTTCAGATTTCCTTGATAAAAGTAATTTTCTCTTATTGCTAACTTGCATTATCTTTGCAGGTATTTTACTTTTGGGATTGGGTAAGATATTTGCTTAGTGACACAAAATTGTTTCAAGCTTTCTTGAGGATCACTGTAGCTTGTGCAGTTAGTGTTGGTGCTATTGCTTTGGGAATAGGCACTGCATCTGGTTATATTTCTCCATGGACAGGCAGGTTCTACTCGTTGCTTGATCCAACATATGCGAAGGACCATATTCCAATCATTGCATCAGTCTCTGAGCATCAGCCAACTGCGTGGTCATCCTTCATGTTTGATTTCCATATCTTGCTATTTCTATTCCCTGCTGGGCTCTATTTTTGCTTCAAGAGGTTGTCAGATGCCACAATATTTATAGTTATGTATGGTCTTACTAGCATGTATTTTGCTGGTGTTATGGTCCGATTGATTCTTGTTGCTACGCCTGCAGTATGCGTCATTAGTGCTATTGCAGTGTCAGCCACTGTAAAAAACTTGACTCAGCTGGTGAGGGGCAAAAAACAAAACTTTCCAAGGTGGTTCTACCAAAGGAACTAGTGCTACTAAAGGTTCATCCAAGGTGAGATTTTTTAGAGGAACTTGTGTAGAAGGGGTTCTTCTAATGAGTTGCATCATACCTTTTTCAGCTTTTCTAAGCTTCCAGCCCACTAGTGAATCTTTATGGTGTGGTGTTAAATGTTGTGCATGAATTATATACACAATCAGTTGTCTCTAAACTAATATGGTTGCACATTGAATCTTGATGTTATTCAAATGTTACTCAAATGGGTAATACATATGATAATTTAGTTATTGCCATGTTCTTTCATTGCAATCAGCAGTTCATTTTGGACTTCATTAGTTGATCTAATTTCAACTAGAATCTTTGTGTGGTTGTTATATAGTTAAGGTGGTGTTTCATCTCTCAATTTGAGCAATAAGCCACTTTCCTGCTGTTATGTGTGTGATGCGATTAAATCAAATAGCTTTATTATTATCAAAAGGGGTGTAGTTGATCATTCCCAGCCTTCCAAAGAAATGGTGCTATTGTGTTACTTCTTGGTGCTTTCTATCTACTCAGTAGATATGCCACTCACTGTACCTGGGTCACATCAGAAGCTTATTCATCTCCATCAATTGTCTTGGCTGCAAGGGGTGCTCGTGGCAATAGGGTCATCTTCGATGATTATCGTGAAGCTTACTTTTGGCTGCCGCCAGAATACTCCACCAGATGCTAAGGTGATGTCATGGTGGGATTATGGTTACCAGATTACTGCCATGGGAAATAGAACTGTTATGTTGACAATAACACATGGAACAATACACACATAGCAACTGTTGGGCGTGCAATGTCTTCTTATGAGGATGAGGCTTATGAGATTATGAGATCGCTCAACGCGGATTATGTGTTAGTTGTCTTCGGTGGTGTTACTGGGTATTCTTCTGATGATATTAACAAGTAAGGCTATCTGATAAATTTTATATTTTGATCTCCAAATATTTTAAATATTACTTTATGCATGTAGCAATTTTGTTTTTGGTATTGAGCATTTTCATCTTTAGTGGTTTATGATCTGCGCTATCTTCTTTGTTATCTTCACACTATCCTTAAAATAGAAGATTGTTTTGACCTTCTATAACCATGTTGATGCATTTATTTTGGGCTCTGTGTGTGTGTGTGTGTGTGTGTGTGTTGTGTGTTTAAAATGTAATGGCAAGACCCTAGGAGACCGGGGTTATGTTTTCATGGCCCT
>NW_021633375.1:0-27754 GCF_004799145.2 Neltuma alba
GGCTGCTTATGTATTGAGAAAATTCATGAACCACATTTTCTAAAATACTACAGTAATATGCTAAAGGAAATACTAACACATTATAATACCATGTTTGTACATTAAAATGAGGAAGAGATAAATATTCTACCTCTTTTAAAGGAATATCAAGAGAAGAAACCTTGTACCTTGGAATTACATCCATATGCCTACTTATTATAGATTAAACGTTTTTTTATTTTTACCCGGATATGATTAATGAAATGGTTGATTAACGATATGTTCATTCCTTCCAAATTCTAATTAGTCCTTAAGAACCTGTTTGCTTCAATTCCTAGGATTCCTAGGAATAACGTTGCCCATAGTAAACCATTTTTCAATGATTTTAATCCAATTTTTTCATTTTTATGACCATAACCATGGAAACAGCCTCTTCCATGGTAATCATTACTCCTTAAAAATTGGGAATTTAGTTTCATAACCTTATGCATGTCAATCCTTATTAGTCCATTTTAGTCTCTATCAACCCATTATATACCATTCCTATCCTTTCCCACAACCTAATGGGCCATAAGTAAGTTCTGCCTTTTCACTAATTAAGGCTAGGAAAACACGGAATTTTAACGTCATCACATATCACAGCCTGATTAGCTTACCATTCACCAAGTCATTATTGTTTTTTAAAAATTATTAAGTGATACTATCGAAACTTGTGGGTTTCTGAAAACTTTGAAAAGTGAACATTTCAAATTGTTGGGATTATACCTAACATGACTTACTCCTTCGTTATTGGTTGTCCGTCTATCAGCATACAATTGAAGAGCCTCATCTGTGGACATACCGCAGTAAACTAGGTATGAAGATACCATCAAGCCAGTTCTACCCTTCCCTGCCTGCATAATTTAAGTCATCTCCATAAAAAGAAGAGGTGCTAGTGAAACAAAAACAAATAAATAATTGTTGAGAACCAGTTTTGCACAAAATGTGAGCATTTGAATAGTTCCAGTGAAGGAACTATTCTCAAATGTTTCTTTGCCACCACGGTTCACTAGTAAGAATGCAAAATGCATCCTCTAAATCCTGTTTTAGATATGCACAAAATAGTTGAACTGTATACTTATCTTTTTATAATTTGAGCTCAAGTCATCACTAAAGTACACCACCACAATTATCCATAAAGAACATGCTGAAGCATCATTCATGAGAGTAGAATATCAATTTCTTAAGCTGTTCAACCCACTTGTATATCTATACTGGATTCAGACAAATAAAGATAAATATCCAAATCACACTAGGATGACTTGATTACTAACAATCCTAGTTGTACATTTGTCTGGGAATGAATTAAAAAACGTTCAATTGAAGAACCAATATAATAAGCTGTCAAAGATGATGCATTTAAAAAAAAAAAAAAAAATCTCAAGATTCTAATAGTGAGTGTAAAATCTCATACCATGCAATGGATGACAGCAATATTTTTGGGTCACTGGATAACCACGAATGCACACTTTCACAGAAGTTCTTGATCATTTCAAGAGGTGGTACATGGTTGTCATCAAAGGGATATGCTTCCACACGACCATAAAAGTGTGCTGGATCATAATTCTCTTCTATACATAGATTATATATCTGAAATATAAAAGAAATATGCTATTGAAATATGCTCAACAATGTATGGAGGGATAATGTGACAATATTTTATATTACATATGATCAAGCGTTAAAGAGGTGCACCTTATAGTGGTCATGGTGTCTCATATCCAGCACAGATTTGACCTGCCAGAGAGGATTTCTATACATTGCTCGCATACGTTCTGCAGGAAATGACATTGCTAGTAATCGATCTGTGATATATGACATGTCAAGATCATACCCAGCAATAAGCATTCTCCGCCGTTTCTTGGATACCAAATTACGAATATATAAATTTTCTGCGAGGTAATTGATCAAGTGATGATGTAAACTCAGGTTTTCAACTTTGGGTGGCCCCTCCTTTGTATGTTTCAACCCCATTAGGTTGTTAAGTTACAATCCTCAATGATGCGAAGATACCTATGTGGGGGGGGGGGAAAAAAATCGATTGAGACATCCAAAATATTGTACTAAAAATGCATAAATTCTAAGTTAAGGAAGTGACAAAGTGTTACCAACAATCAGAAAAAAATTGTTTAGTTTTTAGTTGAAAACATTGGCGGGGGGGGGGGGTGTTTTCTTTTTATTTTTCTGGTAAGTGGATTGGCCACCAATTTTGAATAACTTCTAGTCACGGCTGTCCTTTAGATTTCTCAACATTTTTGGTTAAAATTGGCTTCGAGTTTGATTCTAACTTCGAGTTTGATTCTATCTCAAATGCAATGCTGGTGTCAATCAGAAACGATATTAACGAACCACTTGATTGCACAAAGTTCTGCAGAAAGCAAAATTTCTTTCTCCAGGGCATTTAGTAAGGTACCTGCCCTGAACATGTGGTAAATGCAGAGCCGGTAACCGTCATCAATGGAGGAGCAAAAGACTAGCAGAATCAATCTAGGGTTCCGAATGAATTTCCATGAGAAGTAAAGAACGGGGAAACCCTAGAAGAGCTAGAGAATAAACTGGAAGTTGGTGGAGGATTTGCTGTGAAGAAGACGATGATGAAGACCTCCATTTTGGTGTTCGGAGGGTGAGAAAAGAGAGGAGAAGGAAGAGAGAAAATTGGGAATGGGATTGGCAGTAATCTTTCCCCAACTTGAGGGGGATTTTTAGCCTCACTTGCGTTCCAGATATCCATATTTAGGATCCGATGCAAACCTACAACATCGGACATGGATCGATGGTTCACACTTCTGTTTGCTAAGACCTTCTCTACAACGCCGCGAAGCTAAACCGTACTGCCTCCCGTTGCGAGCTTTTGAGATCTAACTATTTTAAGATTCCACATTTTGTGCCCATCATTTTAAGATTCGATACTAAATATTCCTATTATGATTAGTTGATTACAGATTCTTCACCAGGATCTTAAAATTCTGGATGCCGTCTAATTCCTGACTGACAAAGTAAGATGAGTTTACTGGTTTCCGTACTTAATGTTTAATAGTTAATTAATTTGAATAAATTAAAAAATTTAACTAAATTAGTTATTTGTAATAAATATATATTGTTTTATCAAAAATATTTTTACTAATCAAGTGTTTTAATTAAAACTATCTTAGTGAAGTCCTTAATATGTGTAACTATTACAAGGACTAGGAAAAAATAGATAAATATAAAAGATAAAATGAATTGGGATCTTATATTTAGAATCAAATTAAAAGTTAGACTAATTCTGAAATAGTATTATAATTAACATTCATTATTTCATTGTTACTTTTTAATTTCTAGTTGAATTTCAACTTTATTCTTAAAACTTCATTTTTATTATCTTATACTCCTCCAGTTTTTTTTTATAAGACATAATTAGTGAGTTGATTTTAGTCCTAAATATAAAACATATTTTTTTATTTATCAGTTTTTCCTAAATTACTCCTATTGATACTCTCTCAAATATAATCAAGTAAAAGACGGAGAAATAATATTAAAAAAAATAATTATGGTGGTTTAGGAAAAACATATCATATTTCTGATTATTAACTAACTTACCTAGTTTTTTTAATCTAATCAAATTAGTTAAATAAGTCTTATATTAAGGACCGCAGGAGTATCTTAAATGGAATTAGTTTATTTTTATCAAATAAACATGATGTTGATGATAAAGGCATCAAAAAAATATTAATATCACATTCAAATATGATTTTGAACCTGATTTTCAGAACATAGAATTGTAAGATTTTTCTTTTCTTTTCGTGCTGTTTTTTGGGCCAATGCATAGAATTGTATCAAATAGACTTTGAAACATATAATAGCAAGAATTTTTTTTTTTTTTGGTAGGTCTTCAACTCTCCATATGGTAGCCTATATATATATATATATATATTAATTAACAGAATACAAAATACTTAAACAATATTTTTTTGGAATTTTTCTTGTTAGGGATGAGTATCCTTTATTGAAGGTAATTTTATTCATGATATTCTCAAATATTAAGTGTGAAGACATCTCCCAATGAGCATTTTACCACGTTGTAAGTGATTTTTTTGGGGGAATATTATAGTCAAAGCATTTTCCCCCCTGATCTCAAAGGTATAAATTGAAACATGGTAAAAAAAAACAAAAATGAAGGACCCAAATAAGACATGGTGCCAGGTCCCCCAAAAAAAAAAAAAAAAACATCATAGCGGAACTAAACCTATGCTTTATTACCTCTTGGCCTGAAAATTAAAATATATTTTTCATCTTGAATACTAATATTCAAAATCCTTGGAAATTTATTTTCAATATATAGATATCACAATGTACTGAATCTCGCATTAAGCATGTTAATTCTTCGCTCCAAAATTCTTCAGGCATGCTGATTTCTCTTATAAATCATTTTATCTTTGGCAGGTTATGTAAAACGACAGGTTGTTCATTTGTGTTTGTTTTCTCCTTTCTATGACCAGACATCTACTGCAAGTTCAGAATTACGATTGGATTGAGGGAAAATAAATGTTAAAACTAAATTCATTGATTTCAAATCCAAACAGATAAAAATTTATTAAGGAATCGAATGAAAAAGGATTGGAGGAAAGAAACATAACATTAAAGCCAATTATTCAAGGTGGTCATGTGGCCTTATTGACATAAACATTGCAGCATACTGCAGAAGCCTGCGTTCACTGGCACCATTTTCACTTGCAGTTACAGAAATCACTGAACCTTTAGTCCTTTTCCTGTAATTTTGCCAAGCAAGTTGGATATTAACAGCAGCCCAGGTTCGCCAATTGGATGAGTAATACCTGGCCGTTCTCTTGAGTCTTTCATTAGCAAATTTGTAGCGGAAGTGATCAGTAATGTACTTAAGGTGTTCAGCACTCAGGCCAAAGGCTTCTGTTGATTCAACACATACAAATGCTGCTGAGGACGCCGGAAGCCGGTCCATAAACGGCCGGCGAAGGCACCATGACAGCAGCTCATCACCCAGAAACCCTCCTCCTTCAAGGTTACTCGTGGCTATCACGCCTTTGCTTAGGCTTTGGATGCGTTTTATTCGTCCACGAACAATGAACACCATCCTTGTAACCGGGTCTCCTTCTCTGATTATCTGTTTCAGATGACAGTGGCATTTACTGGCTAAACAAAACCATAGAGATATCTTACTTAACAGAAAATGGGATTTCAATTGTATACTCGATTTTTACCTTTTCATCTTTAGAGAAGATTAAGGGTTTAACCCTGTCACAGATGTTATCAAGAATAAGATCATCCAAGTTGTGAAACAGAGGTACCTGTCAAGGAGAAGAATTCCAAGAGACTGATCATCAATTTAATGGGGTCAATTGTTATGCCACTAGTAACTCTTCCATTTGCTTCTTCGAAATTGTTAAGGCTATGTTTAGTTTTCCGTTGGCAATACCTAAACCCACGTTAGAGCTAAAAAATGCATGACCGTATTTGAGCTTTCTGGAAAATCAGTCTACTCTACTGCACCTCATATTGGCTGAGTTCATTTCTTTCCCCCGTAATAACACAGTAGGTACTAGCAGCAGTACTTCCGTTCTTTTTTTCTTTTTTTTATGGTCAACATTAAGTAATGTAGCGATGCACCGTGGTTGAATTGGATCTTGAATTGCTTGCTTATCAGCTTATGTTACCTGTTTGATGAGGTCTAAGCATAGAAACCGCTTGATGTCCCTCCTCAGGCCTTCTGGCAAGCCCTTTATCAATTCCATTTCGTCCTCTCCTCCCATGGCGGCCCATCTGTGACGCTCGAAATGGCGAACTCTTTGTCGTAAGTGCGACGGCAGCTGCCTCCTTCTCATCCACCACTCCATGTCACGACGTCTCAGCTGCATCTTTCTCTTCTTTGCCATTACTGCAAGTAGGAATACCTTCATAACAGCAAAGATCAATTCTCATTGTGCAAACATGTTTGATGTTTCAATATGCCTCAGTTCTTCAAAGTGATGGAAATTTTAGCATATATTTTTGAAATACAACCATGCCCTGTTCAATAATCTGAAGATATACCTGGATGTTCCCAATCAACAAAGTGAAAAGCAGTAATCCACTAAGTACGATGCATATGCTGAAAATTACTTCTAGCCAGTGACTTGTGGGTTCAAGAACGTTGCCAAAGGTGCTGCAAGAATAAGGAGGAATTGAGCGGATACATTTAACCCTTTAAGAAATGTGCTTAAAGAATATTTCACCCAGAATAATTTCTAGGATATCTCTGTGCCAATGAATGTGCTTGATTTTACCTGTCATTTGTTTTCTTAATTGATTGAAATATAATTTTTTTCAAAAAAGATTGCATTTTTAATTTATATCGAGCAAGCCAATTCCTATAAAAATTCGAAACATCAATGTCAATATAAATATAAAACCTATATAACAAACCGGACAATTTATTTAGCATAAAGTCGATGTGGCTAATGCAGGGCCGAATCTCTGGTTTTAACCAATGGAATTCCTGAAATTATAAATCTTCAACAAGCAAAGCGTAGCAGTTGACTTGAAAAGCAAAATGTTTCAACATATTCACAGCAACAGCATCTGAAGAGAAAGTTACGACTACAAGAAAGTGAGAGCAGTACAAGTAACGTCTTTTCAAAGTGTGTCGTCCACCTAACCACCAGCACTTAGACGTTTCCAATACAACGAGAAGATATTATCAACAATTTTACTTGTGCTTATCCACTGTGTGCATAACGTAGAGTGGACCATAATTTAAGTTGAAGTTTTCGATCACTAACTAACAGGGAAAAAAAAAACACCAGTGATTTCTCACTGCTAGAAAAATCGACACTATTTGTGACGAAAAAAATCTCTCACTAATTATCCAGATGACAGATAATAAAAATCACCATGTTCTCTTGAAAATTTGCAAATTTGGTGGTGGATTTTCATGGGTCGCAAAATTGGAGAGTTAATTATTAGTCTGTCTTACAGTTTACCTGAGAGCCATCAAACCCCAAAATATGGGGTATAGAATCTTGACAGCCAAGGAATTGCTGGATATGACTGGAATAGCCCACTGGTAGATTCCATATTTGAAAGGTCCTTCAAAATCTAAGCACAAAGTCTTTCTCACCACTACCGTGGAGTTTCCATGACATAGATTTTCTAGCGTGCTTTTTCGCAACAGATGCTGATAGCATACCTCCTCCGAGCATGAAAGAGGCAGACTACAACCAGGACTACTTTCACACTGCCTCTGGAGGCATGAAGCAACACGTTGAATTGCCAGGACATACCAGCACCCTCCAGTAACCTAGAAATTATTAACACATGGGTGAAAAGGATGGAAAAGTAGAAAACCACATTAAATGAGCTATATAGACATATCATAGTAGGTGAAATCAAGCTTGAAACTCGCTTACATGAGAAGCAATTAAGTAAGCTATGAGATTGAGGCCAAATCCCCACCAAATGGTGCCAAAGATGTAGCCAGTAACTTTTTTCATTCTTCTCATCAAGATGATGCTGTGGTAGACCTTGGGGAGAAACTGGAACAAGAAGATTAACAGTAGTATTGTCACTATGAGTTTAATTCGCTCTTCTCTTATTAATTTGGGCAGTACTAACCAAAACACAGCCTGCAAACGGAAAGAAAACGTAGAGTCAGCACGGAACTGATTTTAGGCATAGCTAATGCATATATGCATTGTAACTATGCAAGGCAAATTCTTCAGCAGTTATGCGTGAAAATGAAGGAAAACTCTGTCATTTATCAGCTATCTACTTATTCATTATCGTTTCGCTAAGTATTGTAGTTATTAAACAGTAATCACCTATACCAGGAGAAGCCAAAAGTGCTCTCTTTCCTACTCAGATATAGAGCAAACATCGTCTTTGACTGAAATAATAAATTAATTACGATGTAATGATTCTTTTTGCAGTTTGTTTATAAATTTTCAATATTTTGTATTACTAACACACGACACTAGCTAGAACAAGGCAAGAGGTTGCCTCAGAGTGAAAGAAAAATTCGGAGAACTGAAGGAATATAACATCGGACGGAATATCATTTACATTAAATGGTTTTGATTTACATTACATTTTCTTTGTTGCCCCCTGACATGCATGAGCGAGCCAATGAAATTTAATTGAAGTTAACAGTTCTTTTTTTTTTTAATAACAGGAGGAAAGAAATGAAGTTAATAGATTTTACAGTATTCTCTTGCTAAAAACACTCTATTAAAAACACTCTATCATTATATATGCATATATCTCTCACACACACACCTTTGTTTACTGCATTTTTTAATGTCGAAATACATGTGCATACTGATTTTATGTAGTTACAAAAAATTATATGATTTATCTTCATTCATCATATGTATTATTTCAAACAGCAACAAATTTTCTTTTAAAAAAGTGGATCAATTTCACACGCCTATTCTAACCCTTTTACTTTAAGGTAGTAACACGCATCCATCATACTCATGCATGCACCTACGTTTATATTACTTGGCATTAGAAACCACAATCTATTTCTATTGGATGAAGATGTTCTTAGCAACCAAAAAAAAATGTTTGACTAAGAATGTTTTGAACATTCCTCGAGGTCATATAATATGTAAATATGCGATATAAAATCTAGTGAAATTGCGCTATTTTTAAGATAAACTAATACAATAGCCATTTTTTATTAAAAAAATACATTGATTATTATATAAAATTATTAATATCCAAAAGTTGTGTAGTTGTCAGTTAAAATATGAGGGTGAAGATTCCGAGAAAAATTATGAAGCGCGTATGGTATCATATAATAGTTGTGTTTATATGTACTATTTTCATTTCAAATGATATTTCGAAAGAATAGTTAAGTTTGAAGCAATGTATATAGTGAGGTCCTGCAAATCCTAATAAATTGACAGGTCAATTTTGAATTTTCAAAGGAGGTATAAAATTCTTCTTTGTTTTATTTTTTTCTCAAAAAAGCATCCAGACTTTTGTTTTTCTCTTTACCATGAAAAGACATAGAACAACGATGAGAAAAACCGTAACGAGTTATATCACATTATCACCTGCGGAATGGGGAAGATAACGAAGGCATCGAACCAGAACCGCCTGAACGAACCCAGATAATGCTTGGCTATGGCACGTGCATCCCACACGAGCTTCCCGCACCCAAGCACCAGCGATTCCTTCGACACGCAAGCCATCCGCAACTGCAGCCATACGTGGAACACGTGCATCGCGTCCACGCACGTGCGAAGCACCGTCACAATCACCGCCAACTTCTCATCCATGTACAGGCACGGCCTCCCTTCTCTGCCGATAGACAGTGCGTAGAAGAACAATGGGTCGATGGCCAGCGCCATCCCACGCGATAACAGCAACGCTCTGTTCCACGACTGCACGCGCTTGCTCCGCGGGTCGATAACTCGCCCGAACGGACCCGATTTGGGCGTGGTGGTCGGGTTGCTGCGGGCTGTTCGGTTCTGGATAGGGATCAGGGAAGAACCGGCGGAGGCCTCCCATTGGAGCTGGTTATAGCCGTCACAGCTGGTGGAGTGGAAGACAGGAACGCCAACCTGAGTGCAAGCGTAGCACTCGATGAAGTTGTTGTCTACGGCGTCGCCGCCGCTGGTTTGAGAATTATTTCCCAGGAGCTGTCGACCAATCCGCCTGGAATCGACGAAGAAGAAGAAGAAGAAGAAAATCAGATAACAGTTGGGAGAAACGTTAGGAAGTAATGTGTATATATGTATATATTCATGAATGAAGAATTTGTAAGCAGTAAAGTGAGGGAAGAAAGAGAATGTATACCGGAGGAGAGACTGGAAGAAGGCAGACATTGTGGAAAGAGAGTAACCATGGGAGAGAGGATGAAAAGAAGAAATGATGGCAGCGAAATGAGAAGGTAGACAGAAGGAATTGAGGGAAGGAATATGGTTGAGGGTTTGAGGAGAGGGAAGGATCACATGAGTGAAGAGAAGAGGAGGAAGGGGGATGGGGTTGAAATTGAATTGGTGCGCACAGGCGCAAAGTAACTAACTCACGGGATTCAGTTACACTTAACAGAGAGAGAGAGAGAGAGATTCAGTTACACTTAACACAGAGAGAGAGAGGGAGGGGGGAGAAATAGGACTAGCAAGGCTCTACTCCCAGCTTGGGCCAGCTGCGACAGATAAATGCTCCATATATATATATTTGTAGATTCTTATTTTTTAAAATATTAGTATTTAATAGTATTTTTAAAATAAAAAAGAGCACATGGCGAAAGTTTTTTTCCGTAACTTAATTAATTTTGTTAATATTTATAAATGAGTCATTTAAGTTGTGCAATTGGGATATATATATATATATATGCAGAAATGGAATATAATCCTCTGATTTTTAATATATGACCCAATTGTTGAGTTGATTTTGATCTTAAATATAAGACTTATTTTTCATATTTATCAGTTTTTTTTAAATTATCCATATTAATACTCTCTCAACTATAATCAAATAAAAAAGAAATAGAAGATATTGAAGAAGATGATTATGGTGTTTTAGAAAAAACATATCATATTTCTTATAATTGACTAACTTATCTAATTTTTTTAATTTAATTAAATTAGTTAAATAGATTTTATATTAAAAATTAGAAGAGTATATTTTTGGAACTGGCAGGCAGCTAGCAGCGCATCTTCTCGAACAGCAGAGACAGCTCACGGGGGGCTGGGTGTATGTGCGGGCGTCGCAGGACGCACTTCTCGCGCTAGCAGGCCACGTCCCGATTGGAGGGACCACGAAAGTTTGTTTGCCCCCTGCTTACCTTCCCTTTTCTTTTTCTTTCTTTTTTTGTGGTTCCCCTTCATATATTTGGTATGGCCAGTAGTATTAAATCAAAATCTGAGTTAGCAGAGAAACAAGTAACCGTACGTATGGGAATTATTTTTACTGCAATAGAGCTTCCAGTATTTACGTACGCAAAAATGTACGTAATGCTGATAGAGAGAAGAGGATTGGTATAGATAGGAGGAAAAGTAATGGTAGTTGAAAGCGGAAAGGACAGGAGAATGAGATGAGGTTGGAAGTATCGAAAATCCAAGATGGATGGGAAAGGAAGGAGCAGGAGTGGGAGGGAGGAAGGTTCGTGGGTGTTTTTATGTGTCGAGGCCGTACGTACTGTCGAATCCATTCCCCTCACTTTCACACTACGTATGTCTCTGTACTTTCCTGTTTCCTCGCTCTGCCTCCCTTCTCTCACTTCACCGCCCTTCTTCTCTTCTTTTTGCCTCATTAAAAATGACTATGTATACATACACACACTAATGGTATATAAGTAATACTCCTCTTATTCTTAATATATGACTTAATTATTGAGTTGATTTTAATTCTAAATATAAAATCTACTTCTCATATTTATTAATTTTTTCTAAATTACTCTCATAGATACTTTTTTAATTATAATTAACTAGAAGAAGAAGATGAGGTATTAAGAAAGATGGTTATAGTATTTTAGAAAAAATCTGTCATATTTCTTATAATTAATTAACTTACCTAACTTACTTAATCTAAAATTAGTTAAATGAGTCTTATATTAAATATCGAAGAAGTATATAATAACATGTCTTGTTACATATTTTCTCCCATTCTGAAAATAAGAGTTTGAGGAGTCATTCACATCAATTCTAAAAAAATTGATTCTATTAATTATTTATATAATTATTTATAAAATAAAATTTTATTAAATAAATGACAATGACCAGTTTTAAGGAAATAACAAATGGGAAAGACAGTGAAGATTTAAGTTTTTCATTTAAACCAAAACGAACTTCTCAGCCCCTAGTGCTGAAGGGATGGGATTATATATATATATATATATATATATTATATGGTTTGATTTTCTTAATAGAAATCATTTTTTATGCAAAACATGTTTTATCGAGAAAATAAATTTGTTTAAATGTTGTTTTTAGAATAAGCTGCTTCAAAATGCATGTAATATTATTTTAAAAAATGTCTGTCCGCCCCCTTGAAAATTTAATAACGCACATGTTTTATGGATATAAATTCTTGTTTGGTAAAAAAAAAATTCTTCTTGCGTTACTCACCAAAGTGAATTTTATATAATAAATAAAAATATATATTAAGTTTTTAAAATAAATTCAACGGTGATTTTCACCACTCTTTTATTTTCCCTTACTATTAATATTAGCATTATACACTTATAATATTATATTCATCACATCTCTATAAGACCCTGAGATAAATGCGAGCACAATACATACTTAGACAACACTCAAAAGCAGAGATTTTCAGAGGCACCAAAGCTAAGAGAACAAGGTGCGCACATATGAAGTTAACGTAACATCACAGAGCCTTTCAGAATCTGAAAGGTGGAAAAGGTATCTGGGAAATAAAAGGAAATAAAAGGAAACAAAAGGAATCTGCAGCATTTTACGAAAGTACTCAAAAGGCGTAAAGTTAGAATGTTGTCTTGTTTTTACTTCGGCTTTAAATTTTGCCAAAAAGCGAAACGTGTTTCTCGATTCCACGATGGGACGATAAAAGAAATAGCAATACAGATATATATATATATATATATATTACTTCGGTTCTTAATATAAGTCATATTTAATTAATTTAATTAGATTAAAAAAGTTAGGTAAGTTAGTTAATAATAAGAAATATGATATCCTTTTTTTAAAACATCATAACCATCTTTATTAATATTCTTCCTCCCGCACTTACTTGGTTATTGCTGAGAAAGTATCCATAAGAGTAATTCAGAAAAAATTAATAAATCTGATAAATAAATTTTATATTTAAAACTAAAATTATCTTAATAATTAGATTTTATATTAAAGACGAAAGGAATATATATAAATATATATTTAATTATTGGTGGTCACAGGTCTGATGACACCTTTCTTGATTAATGAATTAAAATTCTTGACAGTGTAAAAAAAAACCGGACCGGACCGGCCGGTTCAACCGGTAAACCGGTGAACCGGTCAGTGGTCCGGTCCGGTTCATAAGCTAAACCGGGGACCGGTTCAAACCGGATTGAACCGGTCAAACCGGTGTGAACCGGTCAAAACCGGTAAAAACCGGTATGAACCGGTAATGAACCGGTTTAAATAAATATATTGATATTTATCCTATTTTTTCTCATTTAACTCCTAATATCTCAATTATTATAGATTTAAATGAATTTTAATGATGAGTTTGGCATCAATAAATATTAATTTTAGTTATTGAAAAATTATAAAGATCAAAATTCTCAATATTGTTGTACTTTATTATTATTACAATCAAATTCTTATTGTATTTCTTTATATTTTGTTATTAGTAATTATTAGTATTGTTATATTTTGTCATTTTTAATTATATTATATTATTTTAATATGACCGGTTTGATCCCGAGTTGACCCCGGTCTGACCCATTAACCCTTGAACCACTACCTCAACCGGTTTAGTGTCCGGTCCGGTTTTTTGTTCCTTGATTCTTGACCTTTATGTTACTGTGTCTGCGACTACAAACCAAAAAGTTGCTCAGATTCGATATTTTTATCGCTTTTTTTTTTTTTGCCAAACAAGATATTTTTATCATTTTGTAATTGCGTTTTAGCATGCATAAATATACAAAGAATATATTCATGTCACGCGTTGAAGTAAACTTAATTGATTTTATATAATCCATCCTGTAATGAATGAATCGTTTCAACAAGTCGTGGTCAGCTTAATTTAATTAAATTTAAGGGAGAGTTAGGATGGTTCTACTGCAGAAAAGAGTTTTTACTACACCAAACTACATCGGTTGGTAATATAAGGGACATAAAAAAAATAAATCCCTTATTGAAAAATTAATTAATGATCAAATTAATAGTCTTCTAAAATAATGGATTGCATAAGAAAATATAAATTACACATAAAAGGCATTAAGTTGCATAAAGAAAAGATGATTTGTACAAAATATTAGTTTATACATAGAGGATATATATTATACACGAAGGAAGTTAAATTACACATTAAAAAAAAAAATTAAGTTAGATAGGCTGCCTAGCTTTATCGATCCTACTTCATATCTCTATGATTCTTCTCAAGAACTATTGGGCGAACTGAAAAACCCATTTCTTCATTATTATTCTCCTTCCCTTTTCTTCGTGATCACATGCAAATAAATGGTTCTCGTTGTAATTCTATTCTTTCTTTTATTTTTTTTTGCTAGCAATTAAGTAAGCAAGGAATTAAATCAATAATGGCAGGTATTTTTTGTATAGACGTAGAAATTCCAGTTTGCAATAGTCTTTATTATACCAAATTATTCCCCATCCAGAAATTAGAGCCATATTGAACTGAAGCCATTCAAGTTAAACTTGATAGGATAGCCAAAAGAGAGGTAAAAATCTAATGGGTTCTTATTGTAACTGCATTGAATTCCAATTCATTAATTAAAATAATAAAACATGGTTGATACAATTAAAATGATTGCTGACCTTATGGCCTAATGACATGGAAGCTGTCTTATAAGTGGAGGAGAATAACCTTACATTGTTAGTGACTACTCCGTTAGTTAAAAAAGAAGATATTAAGACGTGATTAACGTTTATGCGCTTTTGGGGCAGGATGTGATTAATCCTTAGGGTGGGTACCCGTTACAATTTGGAAGTTAGTGTTAGAGTCAAAAGTTGGGGAGGAGATAGAGAAAGGAGCAGGGAGACCTACGTGCGTTGCCTTTTAAATTGATTGAAAAACAGCGAAACAGCATTGGAACTCAAAATATTTTGGAGTTTCCTTCTTAGTTACACAAAATTATACTACATTCGGCTCTAATTATATAACCTAGTTTGTAAACTACAAACAAGATCTTATTATTATTTTGACTAAAATTTAGTAGTCTAATTTATTTCTTTGTTTTGAAAAAAGTTTAATATTTTATTCATAATTTTATAAAATATGAAATATGAAATGTTAAAATTTCAATCTTATCATTAAAATGAGAAGTGGATGAAAATGGAGGGAAAGGAAATCGGAGAGGGCCCTCTCCCAAACATTGGAGTTTCCTTCCTAGTTACACAAATTTATACTACATCCGGTCCTAATTATAAGAGCCAGTTGACTAATTTGAGGAGATTAAGAAAGTAAATTGAGTTAGTTATTTGTCCTAAATAGGTGTTGTCTTTCCTAAAATATCCTTGTTAATCAAGTGTATTGACTAGAACTATTATTGTTAGAAGGGCTACTTTAAAAAATATATATATAAATATGAGAGACAAAATGGATTGGAATTTTATATTTAGGACCAAAATAAAAGTCAAACAGGGTCCTATATTAAGAACTGGAGGTAGTATATCATTATTATTATTCCGTGCATATCCCCATCATGTCTGATTGATCACTCACTCCATTATCATAGCTTCTCTCTTTTTCATTCATTCATTCATATTCACGTTGGCCCTCTGCATCTTCAAATATGAATTGGAATTTTTTTGGCAGCGCTCGTAGTAATGATGACCATGACCATGATTGCAACCTTTTCTCTTTTTAACCTTTCATATTTATTCT
The DNA here is from genome assembly GCF_004799145.2 of Neltuma alba. Classification (NCBI taxonomy): domain Eukaryota; kingdom Viridiplantae; phylum Streptophyta; class Magnoliopsida; order Fabales; family Fabaceae; genus Neltuma; species Neltuma alba. The sequence continues at coordinate 15,547 of NW_021633375.1, forward strand.
TTGTGCCACTTTGTTCTTTATTCATCTCCAAAAACTTGACACATCATTGATTGGAAGGTGATTCGTTGATGGAATTACGTTCTTATCATTGTCCACTCAAGAGTATTATTGTTGGAATGTTGAATTACTAATCCAAGGTGGTTTCTCTCAATGTAAGAGTTAGCTGCAGGGCTGATTTAATCTTAAATATAATACCTCAATCTATTTTGTCCTTCTAGATTTATAACTTACTCTATAAAGTATTTCTATTGATTGATTACGCATGCGTTTCCATTCAAGAGTAATCATGAATAAAACATATTATTTTAGAAAAATCAATTCATATCTGTAACAAATAACTAATTTAATTAATTTTTTTAAAGGGAAATGGCAAATAAAGACCCTTGAAAATATAAAATGGCAATTTGGGTACTCCAATTCATAAAATTGCTATCAGAGACCGGGTCCTAGATTGCAATTATGAAATGAAGCCCAAATGACTAAAATGCCCTTCCTTTTCTCTTTCTTCCAGCACCCCATTTCTTTCTCTTTCCTTCTTCTCTTCCTCTCTCTCTTCATCCTACTCTCCCTCTCCCTCTCTCTTATGATATTAGAAACGTAAATTTCTGACTTCCTTTCTCTCTCTCTCTCCTCTCTTTCTTCTCTTTCCTTCTTCAACTCTCCTTCGACTTCATTCTTCTTCTCCAGAACCGTGACGTTCTTCCATGTTTTTCCCAACCCATTGATTTGTAATGGGAAAAATGAAAACATGTTAACCGTGTAGCTTCCATATTTAATTTTCTGCAAAATATGTAATGCTAATAGCTTAAGATAGTACTCTTCATATAAAAGCTCTCATTCTCCATAATCTCTCTTTATTCTACAATCTCATCTCCTACTGATATACTCGAATTAACAACTATTACCTCCTTTCATTGTAAAAAACTGGTTGTTGTCAAAGAATTCTGAAAATTATCATTTACGAAGAGAAATATAAACTTGTATAAAAACCTTATCAGAAGTGATAAGTTCACTATGACAAATGATAAGCTAAGTATGGTAAATGACAAGTTCTCATAAGGTTTTCATACAATTTCAAATTTCTCTGTTAAAATGACTGAATTTTCATATTGATTTATGAAATAACAAGTTTACTATGGCAGATGACAAGTTGAGTTTGACAAATGACAAGTTCCCATAAGGTTTTCATACAATTTCAAATTTCTCTATTAAAATGACTGAATTTCTATATTGATTTACGAAGTGAAAAGTTTACTATGACAAATAACAAGTTGAATATGACAAATGACAAGTTCCCATAAGAATTTCATACAATTTTAAATTTCTCTGTTGAAATGATTGAATTTCCACATTGATTTACAAAGTGACAAGTTTACTATGACAAATGACAAGTTGAATTTGGCAAATGACAAGTTTCCATAAGGTTTTTATGCAATTTCAAATTTTCTATCAAAATGACAGAATTTCACGTTATTTACGAAGTGACAAATTTACTATGGCAAATCACAAATTGAGTTTGGCAAATACAAGTTCCCATAAGGTTTTCATACAATTTCAAATTTCTCCATTAAAATGACTGAATTTCTACATTGATTTACGAAGTGACAAGTTTACTATGGCAAATAACAAGTTGAGTTTGGCAAATGACAAGTCCCCATAAGGTTTTCATACAATTTCAAAAAAATGAATGAATTTTCACATTGATTTATGAAGTGACAAGTTTACTATGGCAAATAACAAGTTGAGTATGGCAATGACAAGTTCCCATGAGATTTTCATACAATTTCAAATTTCTTCGTTAAAATGACTGAATTTTCATATTGACTTACGAAGTGACAAGTTTACTATGGCAAATGATAAGTTGAGTTTGGCAAATGACAAGTTCCCATAAGGTTTTCACACAATTTCAAATTTCTCTGTCAAAATGACTAAATTTTCACATTGATTTACGAAGTAACAAGTTTACTATGACAAATGACAAATTGAGTATAGCAAATAACAAGTTTCCATAAGGTTTCATACAATTTCAAATTTCTCTGTTGAAATTAAAATTTGCAGATTTCTGACAGTAACTACTTCTGATAAGCAGTAAATGACAAGTTTAGTAAGATTAATGACAAGTTCAGTGAGTTGAACCCCTTGTACAAGGAAACTAATTACGAGCTGCACCTCATGCAATCTTGAGTCTTACATTCCATCATAAAGTTGACTTCCCTTCCTCATTCACATGCAATGAATCATCCAAGCTTTCATTCTTTAAGGAGGAGTAGATTATGAACTTGTCACCATCAAATTGAAATGTATTTCCTAATCTAACCATAGTCCTCAAAGAATTTCTTGACACCTTGTTCCATTTGGAAGAATTGTCCTGTACGCAAGACAAAATCCAATATGATCTTGGTATGTTTTCTGGGTATGTACACACAAAAAAGTTCAAACTATATATAAAAAGACACATACACATTAAAATAGCCTTTGACTTTCTCCATGAAACTGATAAATTGACTAATGAAAGTTAATCATGAATTTTCATTTCTTGATTTCCTCCATAACTACCTGACTCACAAAGACAATACCAAAAACAAAGTAAAGAAAGAAGGAGGAATTCAAAATGAGTGTAAGCAAGGATAAGGCGTAAGTATCTTCAAGTTTTTGGTATAGTTTTCATAAGTTATGGTAAGATAATTATTAGATATGCATAAAGCCATGTTTTAGACAGTAGAAAAACATAATGAATTGATAGTGTTCTGATATATCCAAGGTGATAAAAGATGAATCAAATAATGTTGCATATTTGATACTTAGTTCAAGCAGGGGCAAAATATCACACTCTGTAAGCATTACACATAATCTTAAACAAGCATAAGACAATGCTCCAACATGCTTTGCTACACTGTTCCTTCTCTCTCCGAGACAAGGAATAATAATTTCAAAGTAGATTTTCTATTCAAAATCCAACAAACCATCGCAATATTATTTTGTTACAAGAGAAATAATAATACAAGCTGACACTTTACCAAATATTCTAAGGTACAGATCCTTCTTCGCTGCACCAGGTTTGTGGCTACGGAAGGTGGAAATGGAGATAGGGTTTTGAGCTATGGTGGAAGAATCAGAACATAGCAGCGCCTCTCTCCCTCTAAATTCTGAAGTGAGAGACGTGGCTGAGGTGAGGACTAGAGTGCTTTTGATCTTGATTCAGCAACAGTAAAGAGAAGGACGAAGAGAGAGAGAGAGCAAGAGAAGAAAGAAAAAGAGGGAGGGGATGAGACGGAAGGAAGAGAAAGGGAATGACATTTTTGACTTTTCTCCTACATTTCATAATTGCAATTTAGGACCCGGTCTCTGATAGCTATTTTGTGAATTAAAGTACCCAAATTGCCATTTTATATTTTCGAAGGTCTTTATTTGCCATTTTCCCTTTTTTTAATCTTTTCAAATTACTTAAATAAGATCATATGGAGCACGAGTATAAGTATTACTTATTTAGATGTTCTGCTGCTATCTAACTTCTCATAAAATTATCTCTCGTTTTGTTAATACTACTATATCGATATATAGTCTTTAATTTTATCTTATTCCGTTGATGAATGCGATTTGATTATTGATATTATTATTGTTAATTTTATCGTTGAAAATAATATATTTAGGGGAAAAAAAATAACTATCGAGAAAATGATGAGGCCAGTTGTTAGCAGAGCTGTTCTTATTTTTCATTATTCGAATATTACTTTTTTTGGGGGGTGGTAAGCACACTTTTATTGTCCTAATTTTAGACAAGATTTTAGTTTGATATCTTAATTTTATAAAGTGTATTTTTACTTTTAAAATCTTAACATCCTTATAAGGTATATTATTAAATGTTGACATATTAAATTTGCTTTAAAAAAATAAAAATGATTAGATTCAGAGATTATCATTTGTATAAGCTCGTTGTCAATAGTGTCAGTATTTTCTTTAATAAAAACTAATGATATTAGTATTAGAGAATTAAAAGAATATTTCATTAAAAAAATTGAATTGAAATAATTAAAATTCTATTTTATTTATTTATTTATTATTATTATTACATAGCTAGCTTCAAATATCTCAAGTATAACCTAACATCATCTATGGTTGATCTCTTTTCTTATGATTTCATATGGTCGATATGTTAAAGCTTTTAATAACCCAAGATTTTAAATCTGGGGCGAATGATTTACTACATTGTGCCGTAAAATATAATTGTTTTTTCCCCCCTTTTTGCCTACATATATAATTTTGCTCATTGAACACAGTCACGCAGGCACAGAGAGAGACACAGAGAGAGAGAGACAGAGAGAGCGCTCATGATGATGATATGCCTTTGCTTCCCTCTTGGGGCAAGGCCTGCTTTGTTCATATTGGGCTTTTTTTGTAACCCAATGTGCTAGTGAAACTAATGGGCCTAACTAGTTTTAGGAGGTGTTTGAATGAAATCAAAACTATAGTTTTAAAAATACTTTTACGGTATATGAAATAAATATGTGGAGGAATTTATCTCGATTTGTAAAAAAATACTTTTCAGAAGTACTTCTGGTGATACCCAAACACCCCCTCAACTTCCATGAAAAATAAAACTGGGAAAAAGTATATTCTTTTTTTTTTACCACCGGAAAAAGTATATTCTGAATGTTGTTTAGTTTGGGTCATAATATATTTATACTAACTCCGGTCCTAATCATAATAGCCAGTTGACTAATTTGAGAAGATTAATGAAGTAAATTGAATTAGTTATTTATCATAAATAGGTGGTATTTCTTAAAATATCCTTGCTAATCAAGTGTATTGACTAGAATATCCTTCTTAAAATATACGAATGGGGTGAATCTATCTTTTTTTCCCCAACAATGCCAACTCTATTTTTTTCTTTCTTTCTTCTTCATATATCATTCGGAGGAATGTGTCAAAAACTTAAGATGGAAAAAGGTGTTACCGACACGAGGGCGTTATCAAGGGAACCAGTTTCACTGCTAAGCACAATAATAAGCACCAGGTGCTCATCAACCAACACGCATCGTTTCAATTAATAGCACCAGGCAGGGGTTCCATTCATTCAATTGCCACAGTGCTGCTAATAACTCAAACGAAGTCGTTTCACTGAGAAATAAATTATTACACTTTATATGCATCACGATTATTAGCAAAGGCACAGGTTTTTGAGGGGAAAACTTTCAGCCACAAATGGCTATCCTTAATCCGATTTTTTCCCCTGATATCTTTAATCAGAATTAATGGATATAAAAGTAAAACACCATGTGTGTTGAAATTCAACCGGTGTTCGCATGTAAGTGCTTGTTTGGGATAGTGGGGGAAATCTCTTATAAGCACGTTTTATGTAAGCCGAAACAAAACTCTTCTCACATGCTTGTCTCGTATTATGTAAATCATTATTAAAAAACTACTTATAAGCTGTTCCAAATAAGCCATAAGTCAGATGAAAATCAGCAATGTACCAATGCCAATGAGCAGCTGACATAATATTTGTGCTGCCGTAGTTTTATGCCAAGCGTAGCATCGTATTTTCATATAAGAAATCATCATGTGATATAATAAAAAGGAGACAATAGTGCTCTGAAAGAAGAACGGGTTTTATACCAAGAATAGCATTCGCATTTTTATATAATAATTTCATATATTAAAGGGGAGATCTAGTTCTGAAAGAAGTAGAGATTACCTGTAGCAAGCCATCAATGAAACATAAAATAGTGTTCCACCCAAGCCGATCAATAGTATGCGGCTTCAATAAGGCTTATCACCTAATTCCCTGTTCATAAGCCGTTCAATTTCCTGTTCATAAGCCGTTCAAGTGCTGTATTCGCCGTTCAATTTATGGGCTGCGTGCAAGCCATTATTGAATGATGTTTATGAGGTCTCTGCAAGCAGTCATGTGGTATTTGGAATTCAAATTCAAATCGTCTATATCCGCGTTTTGTTAGCCAAAGATGGATATAAAATGGTCAGTACAGCGAAGCAGGGATATCATATTTCTTTCGGCCTCTGTTTCTTTTTTATCATCTTCTATATTGTTTTTATTGTTTCCTCTTGCATTTTGATTACGATAAATCATTTCTGTCTTTTGGGGAGATCCGATCAGCCTTGCAGATCTAACGTGTGCAAGAAGTGAGGCTTACATACTGGTAAAGCTTCACTGCAATTTTTTCATGGAGAAGAGGCTATTTGGGCGTGGTTAGACGGAAGCTTTGAACATGTTGGCCTCTGTCGATCATTTGCTATTTCATGAAGTGATTTATGTTCTTATGATTGTATGTATTTGTTTTTTTCGTCCTTCACAAATTTTGTTTACTTACCTGGTTTGATTCTTCTATTTATATGCACCCCAATGAACAGGGTATTTGGATGCCGCCAACCATGGGAGACGATGAAGTCTTGGAACGTCTGGTTGGAAAGTTTAGATAGCGTCGACCTTACAGGATCACAAAGTTCTTTGTCAACATGAATGGACGACAGGTTAGCTCTACATACCTTGATAGCTTTGGGGAGGAGACGAGAGTCATAGATGCTTGGGACGTAACTCGTTCCCTTAGCCGATGTATAAGCAATATGATATTGGCAACTTTGTAGGCCGGGTTCATTCTATTTATTTCGCCATGCCACATTCACAGCTCCTGACAAAACTTCCTATTTATTAGTTTACGATATATCATACTTGGCGCTTCAGAGCAGCATCTCTGATCTGAGTTGAAGCCATGGATACGGCGAAAACTGTCGAGGATGGTGAGCGGAAAAAGACCCCGGAGGAGGTTGCCGACGAGTGTCCGATCAGACAAGTTGAACTCACAGTGCCCAAAACAGATGATCCGAACATGCCTGTTCTCACTTTCAGAATGTGGGTTCTTGGTATCGTTTCTTGTGTATTGCTGTCGTTCGTGAACCAGTTCTTCTGGTACAGAAAGCAACCTTTGAGTGTGAGTTCAGTCTGTGTTCAGATTGCCGTCGTTCCGATCGGCCACCTGATGGCAAATACCAATAATTAATATATATATTTAAAAAAAGCTAAATCAAACACCAATATTTAATATATATATGTTTAAAAAAAAAGTAACTTTGTTACTAAAATATCGTTTATTAATCTCTTATTGATAATGAAGTGTTAATATGAAAGACTAAGTGAACAATCAGAATCTGATTCTTACAAACTGAACAGAAAATTAACAAAATGAATAATCTATAATTGAACTGTGGTTAAACTATCTAGGAAACATGAACCAAAAACAAAGTTAAATAAAACCCAAGATATGATATTTTAATGAACAAAATATCTGATTAACATATCATTTAATTATTACACTCTTTATTTAGTTCAATATATTCAAATCTTAATTAACATATTATTCAAATTCAAAATTAATTATTAATTTTTTCATTTGAGTCTTGAATAAGAATCTTATTTAATTCAATATATTGAAATCCAAATCAAAATATTATCCAAATCTCATTAATTAAATTTATTTTGATGTCATAATATCATATCATTTTTAAATGAATCAGATATTACAAATTTTTAAAAGTATACTTAATCATTGATTAATAGTCAAAAACATTAATGACGTGAAAAATTCTGATATTTGTGTTAAAATAGTCAAAAAAGCGACGTCAGTTTGGACCAAGTATTCTTTCTTTGGCTGTTGTGAGTTAACTTCTCACTCTCCTGGCAATTTCTCTTCAACCGTATTTGAAACCAATTAGATCTCTTCGATACACCGAACAAAATAGAAGTTCAACTAAAAATTCCATAAAAAAAATTGCTCAATATATATAATAAAGTTATATAAAAAAAATTGAAATTGTCAAGAGCTTGCAATGAAGGAACATTCAGACGAGATATAAATAAACTATTTTCATTAAAGTACTAGAAAAGACACAACTTAATTTATACTTATCACACACAAGGACACATTAAAATATTAAACAGACACTCCAGATAAATTAGAAATATTCTAGAACTAAAATAAGACCCTATATTTTTATAAATAATAATAATAATAAATAGTTAACTGATACTTAATTGGAGCTAATATTTACTATTTGTTCCTAATAGATAAGTTAATCTATATTTCCTACGAAACCTAAATCTTCACCCAACTCTTGAGCCGAAGGTAAGCTGACGGCCGACCCTATCTCCTCGTCTTCGTTCTTAGTCCATGCCATCTTCTCCTTGCCTATCTGTTTCAATCTGAGGTTAGACCAATCTATTTGGTCTTCGATCTTAGTTGTTGGGTTCTTTTGCTTCGGGTGGTGTCGGCTAAGATGAGGGCAGACAATAAATTTGTTCTTCAATATCCGTCGCCGGTTTGTTTGCCTCTGGTATGTCTGGTAGGTTGAGCATAGAGCAGTACAATTCTTCTTTCAGTTCGGCTGATGGTGTCATCTTCTCTGATCTGTCTTCTGTTCTGCTTCTGGTTTCAGTCAAGGCGAGAAAGTATCGAGCGAGGTTGTTGCTTCGTACTGGGAAGATCTTCATGTACGAGGTGTGTTAACATGTTGTCTATCAACAATGAATGATTCATACAATCTGGGACTTGAATAGAAAGTGAATTCTTATACATGCGTACTGTGTGCAAGAAGAAGCTTATGTTATCCAGATTGTAGCATTCTGAGAGATCCCATTCTATGTCGTGGAAGCCCTTATCCTAAGAATCCCATAGATGCATCTGAACGCTATATATCGTTGGCCGAACCACTCAGCGCTGCCAACTTCTGTCATTCCTGCTTCTATAATCTTTCTGGTAGGCTGAGATTTGCCATATTGACTCTTGCTGCATTTCCAGAGGTCCGCAAATGATTCGAACGAACCTAATTCCACACTTCCTCCAGTTCTCAGTATACTGTATAATAAGTCCTCTTGAAATGCTGTGAAGAAGGGCCATGATCACAGATCGATGACACTAGCGATCACTATTTTTTTTTTGCAAACTAAGCATATCAGAAAGAGGAATGAATAAGTCCTATATAAAGAGATCTGAACATCAAATGTAGTGGGTTATGTATATTGTGGTGTGGCTCGAGAAACTGAGATGTATTTTCTATTTAGTTGATTGGTGATTACTTTATTGATCTTTTGTTTCATATCTTTTTATTTGTTTATGTGCACTCAATATCTTTTTGTGGGCTAATATATGTCATCATATTTGGCAACAGTATTCTGACTATGCCACTAACTATTCTCCTTCTATGTTTATAGTACTTTCTACATTACAAATCATGCCCATACTTTCTCAGTGATTGTACTATCTGTATCCTTACTGACTATGTATGGTATTGCTTGACTTTCATCTCAAGAAGGTTTTTGTGTATGGTATTGCTTAACTTTCGTCTGAAGGAGGTTTTTATCATGTATATTTATTTAGTTGTGTAATATGCTTCTCACAGATTTAATCTTTTTCTCACAGACTAAATTTTATACCAAACAATTACAAGATCTTCTGCGAAAGATCTTGACTGAAAGCAATGGATTGCTTTTGATTGAACTATCTAGATGACTGATGCGAATGTACTTAACAGGTATGTTTATGTTATCTACATTTAGATTTGATAATATATATGATCTTAAAATTATCATTTTAGTTTAAATTAACATTATATTTCATATAAATCATATCATTTTAGTTTAAATGAACATTATGTTTCATATATATGATCTTATGTTTTTATTATCTGACATAAATTAATAGTTACTCTATGCTTAGTCTTCAATTCAACAAAACTACTTTAAAGTTGTTTCATTGTATTTATTTAGCTACTCTTTGTGCTTAGTTGTCCTTTACTTTCATATTTGTATCTATTCAGTTCTCAAACTACGCATGCCAACCTATAATAATATCTTATGGGTTACTTATTTACCATATCAATTGAGTTGACATGCTGCTCATTCCAAGATGAAAGTAGTATTTCAGCTACTGTCAGTGGGAGGTGAGTCTCTGTTCTTTCTGAACCATTTAAAGTTGCATATCTCAACACATCGTCGGTATGGCCTTTTGCTTGTAAAAAAATCTTCTCTTATAGATCTTCACTGATAACCATTTCTGCCTGCTCATTTTTCTGTACAGAGTACGAGATTTTTTTTCTTGGACTGTATAATCCTTGATTAGTCTGCTTCTCATACTCTTCTTTCTTTTTTCTATATAAAAAAAAAAAGTAAAGTTTAAAGTAAAATGTAAAAATGTAGAGGATGTAAATGTAGAATCAATTCAGTGGGGGAAAAGGTCGTGAGATACTAACCCTTTTTAAACAATCAAACATATGAAGAACAGCTAAGAAAACCATCATTATAGTGATAGATGTCAGATTTTCGCAATTTGTGAGACAAGTCTGAATAGTTTTGTGAACTTGTAAACATCCTGAGTTAAAATGTAGTGAGTTGAGAATATTGTTGGATGATTTCAGATTGGACTTTGAAGGGATTGTACTGTTTTTTTTAAAAAAATAATTTTGACAATAGCAAATATAGATAAAAAAACTGCACCCAAAGAGCATAAATTGACAGAGGAAACAGAGCAAGACAGGGGACCTTGGTATGACGAGGCAAATCATGAAATATAAATTCTCTCTCAGTTTTATTTTCACAGGGAAGAGATAAGCTTTGAGCCTCAAAGGTAAAAAAGTTGAACATTATTATTATTGTCTGCTACATCATACAAATCTAATACAAAGTTTGAGGCCTTTCTCTTTTTGAGCTACGGATTATATTGTTATTGGACACACCTCTAAACTGACTATTTGCATTATTCAGTATCATTTATCTCCATCATACAAACTGCAAAACGATTTCATATAACACATGTATTGAATGACATCCTGCTGAAAAGGAGATGAATGTGTAGTATTTAAAATGATGTAGTAGGGACTGTGTCTATTATTTCTGAATCATCATTCAACCTGTTCATCTAAAGATATCTTTCGTACAGTTCTTGCTTCTAACAATATCTTGCTTGACATCTAGGTAAGTATAACCTCCTTCTCTACCTATGAATAGAAGTAGAAGTTATTCTGAAACATTTTTACCATTAAAGTACTTGCAGTTTTTTATTTTTTCTAGTATCATCTTCCCGCTCATACTATCCCGCCAAAAACATGTATTTCTTCATTGATTTTAAGTGGTTTGTTTCCCCGCTTCATTTTTACAATGCTATGCTTGTGTATAAATAAATATAACTTACTTCCTTCATGCATGCTCACCATTGAAACACTTTGAATTTCTATTTTTAAGAGTCTTTCAATCTTCAACCTTTTATTTTCATCACACTTTCTCAGTTTATTGAAGATGCCACGTATATCACTCCTAAGACATTTGAATGATGGAACTGATAGGTGGCACATAGTTGCCAAGAGTTTTAGGAAATGGAATGTCTTCCATAAGGGATCATCTGCTGATATCTTCTGCGTGACAATGGTTTTATTAGACAAAGAGGTCTCTTTATCTTTACAAATATTAAACAAATGCATGTCACTTGTGGTTTTTTTTTACTAATGCTTTAGTTTAATGGAAATCATTATTTGTTTACAGGGGGATAAAATACAAGCAAGTGTTTCTAACCAAAAGTTTACATGACAAGTTTCGCCACAGTATCATTGAAGGAGAGACTTATTTCTTTGCTAATTTTGAGGGTCTCTGCTAATGTAGCCAATATAGAGCTACACTCATCCTTTCAAGATCACTATAACCACGAACACATGTTGCTGAGGAAAATAGCCATTGTGCCATTCTATGCCTACTCTTTCTTTCCACTTGCTGAGATAGAGAAACTCAATGAGAAGATAATATTGAATACTTGATAAGGTATTTGACATCATTTTTCATTCATTTTAATAATAGTATTATCATTTATGTTGTTACTGAATTATGACACTTCATGTGTTGCTCTATTTTCTAGACGTTTTAGCATGTCAATCAATTGGCACTCTTGAAGAATATCGGCGGGACAATGAAAACCAAGAAAAATTGAGGATGGTGCTGAGTGACATTGAGTACAGAACCTTTCAGTAACCTTTGTTTCGTTTTTTTTCCTTTACTATGCAAGACTTATGCAGATACTAATGATGATAATTGATAATTCATGTTCATGCATTTCAGGGAATCAATGTAGAATGTATATTATTTGATGAATGGTGCCAGCGATGCTTTCATGTCTCAGCTCCAGAATACACAGACACCTGTTGTGGTGTTGTT
>NW_021633376.1:0-66196 GCF_004799145.2 Neltuma alba
GTGTGCCTAGGCAACTGAACTTCTGGCATTTTTCTCTGTCAATGACAAAATAGGAAGATTAGCAAACTTCTTCAAAATTTAAATCACCACAAATTAAAGGAATACAATGACATCGAAGATTGAAAGTAATAAGAAAATAAAAGGAATGTCGAGTTAAAACATCAAGACAGAACATAGCAGAAAAATGAGACTAACAAGGAGGGGACTCCCAGTGTGCCGAGAATAATTTGGATCATAATCCAATATAGATGGTAGACTTTAAGAACAAACTTCAACAGAAGATAAGAGAAAACCAAATCCTCGATCGGCAACCGGAAGATGTAACTTTTCAAAGCGGAAGCCAAAAAAAAAAAAAGCAATAAAGTCTCGAACAAAGCAAACATATGCGTAGTAAAAATATCTCAAACTGTGGAATCGCGAGACATCCTAATTGAAGTGGAACGGACGGTTCAGTCATCTTCTCTCTGTTTCTATTTTAAATGAATTTCATGCGCAATGGACTCTGCATGCAGCTTTAAAAAGGAAAAAAAAAAAGGAACGAGAAAGAGGGATGCCAAGAAACAAATTTTAAAAAAGAAAAAAAGCTCATATTTTGTTTAATAAACACACACAGAGGGAACACAATGCGCACGAGAGATCAGAGAGGTTCATCACCAGAGGCACAAACCTGCACGGAATCGGAGGTAGCCAGGAATGCGAGAATTGAATTTTGAGGGAATGATTGGAAATGCTTTACGAAGAAGAAGATTCAAACGTAGAGGGAAAAAGCAAGCGAGGAGTTTGAGAAGGAGGCGAAGAGGACGATGGATTTAAAAAAGAAAAAACGACGCGGAGAGGAAAAGAGACGCGTGGGTCATATGTGGACCTATGAGTCGCGTGAGCCTCACCAAATGGAAATCAGGTTTTGATTAGAGCAAGATAAAGGTGTGATCGCTCTTGTGTTTTTTCCTAATTAGTGAGCACTGGAAGGAAAAAGTAGTCAGGGAAGAAGAAGACAGGATCCTTGGCTTCTGCTAAAATCTGAACAACTTTTCTTCCCGTTTGTGATAATATTGAAGGGCCAGCCGGCCGGGAAACAGACAATAGTGTCAAAAAAACCAGATGGTTCAACTAACGTATTATATAACCATTGACTGGATTTTAAGTGGGAAGATAAGAGACAAATTATTTGGATTTTTTTGGGTTTCTAAACGTTCTTAAGTTCAGATCCAATTTAATCAATTTCACCCTTATTTATTTCATAAAAGAAAGAATAGAAAAATATAAGAATGATTTGTGAGTGTGAGGGGAAATTTTTTTAATAAGAATAAAATTAAAATTTTTTTATCAATTTAATACATTTCTTATGCAAAAATATATTACAAGTGACGCATATATTAAAGACCGAAATGATAATGTTATTATGTTTGCTATTAAACTTATTATGAGTTTATTTCATATATATTATTATGTACAGTTATTTTTATAAAAATTTTATTTAATTATTATATTATTAGTTCAACATCCGGCCTAACCAATTAAACTGTAAATTGCTAGATTTTCTATTTTAAGTTCTAATCATCCTCAATGTGAAACAATCAACATTTTTTTAAATGTTTGGCTAAAGTACATTAAAAAAGTGTTTTGCGTTTGATATAAAATTCTTCTTATATACTTTTTTTTTTGTATATAGTAAAATAAATTTTAAAAATTAAAATCATAATTTGTTTTTCACCCAATAATTATCCACAATTTTCCATGAATGCACGTATTCGTTCAGTATTTTAATTTTAAGTTTCTCTATTTAACGCACTGGAAGTCAATAGTCTAATAAATGAAAGGTGTTTTAGAAGTGGTGTTTTAGAATAATTATCATAAATTATTGACATGTTAATTACAAAAGAAAAAACTACTTATTTTTTTAATCACTGTAAATTAGGTCAAGAGATCCGAATATAAGAGACTAATTATCCACTTCGACATTTTGACCATGCCCTTCGCTATATATAATTGGGTTTTATGAGTCTCGTTAAATATTTGTTAAAATTTTAAAATTAATTGAGGCATTTTAGGGGGGAAAATACACGTTGTGGCATAGTTAAATAAAAACATAACTATTTATTCCTTTATAATCACTTTTTATTTTTTACTTACTTCTTGTTATTTTAATACGCAGGGGTTAATGTCCAAAGAAATTTAAATTCATATGTTTATGCATTTATATACTTAAAAGGGAATTAATCCAAGGCCTGACTTAATAGTAAATAAGAACATCCTCAATACTTTAAACTTTCTATTTTTACTAAGGAAACTTATGATTTTTTTACAATTTTCCACAAATGGAATAGTTCTTATTTAGCATTAATTTTCCAATCAGGTTTTAAATTGGCACTTTCCCTTTATATTTTCATATTCGTTATTTCTATTTTGAAATTTTCAATAAAGTTTGTTCACCCAAATAAATAAAATTTGTTAACAAGCTTTAGGTAGTTTTGTTCACCCAAATAAATAAAAATTTGTTAACAAGGTTTAGATAGTTGGTTGTTAATATATACACTCAATAAAATATTAAAATTACCCCACTCTAAATTTCTCAAAAGTAAAAATATTAACTTTTTTTTTGTACGTGAGTGCCATCATCAAATTTTTTTTCTGAAAAAGGGGAATTAAAAAAAATAAAAAGCAGCTAAGATACCTTGCTTGTTTGGAGGAAATCTCCAAGAAATTCTGTGGATTAGATAAACAAAAACAAAATTCAATTCAAAGAAAGGCAACCGAATAATGGACCACACGCCACACGCCTAGCTAGTAGCTACCCGTCCCGGTTTTTTTGAACCGCAGCTACCCGTCCCAGTTGGTCCATGGATTATTAATATATTGTGTATTTTAGAGTCAGAGTAACAGTATATTTTAATTTTGAATAGAACTGTCAATAAGAACCAAAGCTTAAAAAGACTGGTTTTTTAGAACCCGCATGCCTTAAAATTACCATATTATTAAAGGCCGGCCCTCGGAAGTGTGGACTCAGGACCTAAAAGGACTGGCCCTTTTATGTTATTTTTTAAAATTTAAATTCTTTTTAATCGTTTTGAAATTAAAAAAAATAAAACAATAAAAATTCTAAATTTTTTTATTCAAATTATAATATTAGTAAAATAAACTGATGATGTATAAAGAAAAACATCAAACATTAATGAATTATTATCCAAACTAAGAAAAACCAAATAAAATAGGGAAAGCAAAATGATAAAAACCAAGCAACTAAACATTAAGAACATCAACATAATTATTATCTTCATCTTCATCACCATCATCAAAATCAAGAATATTTGATTGTTCTTCACTAGAGGTGTGCTTTTTTTCATGATAAAAATATCAAGGTTTTTGTTTTCATCACTTTGTCTAAAGTAAAACTATATAGTAGTTACGAATACAAATGAGAGCCTAAATATTTGTTAGAATAAGAAAATTTCTATACTTTAAGACATGTGAATCGATAGTAAAAAAGATTCACTAGTTACTGTAGTGATTGAAATGCTAAGAATATTAACTGTCACCTTTGAAAGAATTGAAAATTGATTTTAATTGTCCTTCCACCAGTTCAAGACATCTAATTGTTTTCAATTATATGGATTAAATATTAGTTCTTCTAAATAATTTTCTAATTCAGACTTATCCATAAAAAAACAAATCCATAATTATATAAATATCTTGATAACTAAAAAACTAGGTGGGCTTAAAAGGGCTGGCCTTTTTATTTCTGAGCCCTAAAGAGTTAACCCTTTTAAACCCAATTTTGTTTTCAGCATCCTTAAATACAAGCCCAATCTTTTATTTAAAAAGACTTAAACGGGTTGGCCGATGGGCCCAGCCCGTTTTGACGGTTCTAATTTTGAATCACAAATTTTTTAAGTGGATATTTTAATTACAGCTTAATTAATTAGTTAGTTAACATTATCATTAGGAGTTCTTTTATACTGGAAGGGAAAGAAGTTATATGGGAAAGGGGCAGTGGCCCTTCTACAGAATGGTACATTACAAGTATTTATATGTAGATAAGACTATATTGGAGAAAAATTATTTTTAAGGATTAAATTTAAAAGTATTTTTTTAAGGACTCCAAGTAGTAAATACTCGTAATTTTACTTATAAATTTGCACTTTTGAGTAATAAATAATAGTAAATATCCTTCATCTTATAAAATTGTATGCACTATTTCAATGGGAAATACTTGTAGTTTACCTGATAAATTTGCACTATGTGAGAGGTAAATTTGATGTCTTTGGAAATAAAATAACTTCTGAATTTGTTCTTCCATTCTTGAGACTCATTTTCCCGAACCATATTATATTTTATTAAACATGTTGGACATTAAAAAAAATGAAAAACTAAATACATAATAGAAGCATAATGAATATCATAATGAAGAACAAATGGGACTATGGGAGGAGTGTAATTCTTTTTCTTTATTATAGTCAATAGTTTGCTTTTATCTTAAGTATTTATTGTTTTTCACTTACTATTTTCCATGCAATTTCCTAAAGAATATTATTGGAAAAAAATTGTATATAACTACATATTGAAAAACTCTAACTAATTAACCTACTAAATTTAGACTCTATTTAAATTTATGATATACCTTGAATCTCTAATTGGCATGCATACAATTGGGAGAGTGTGATTAAAAACACGCTAATTACCAATAAGTGTTGATCGAGGTGGTAAGTAGTTTTACTAGATGTAAGAATGAAAACATAAGTTTAAACTCCAAAAAACTCACTTGTTAGTAAAGGAGGTAGTCACTTCTTAAATCCAGACTACTTAGTTGTTCAGGTACTGACTGGTAGGTTTCCCTCATGCAAAAAAAAAGAAAAGATAATTTAATAGTGAAGTGGATGGTCAAATTACGCAAAACATTTAAGAATTAATAATGTGTTACAAATATTCATAACATAGAAGCTACACCTGGTGGAGAATTATCTAAAAACCTTTTGATTATATATGAACCCCAAGTCAATGATTCTTCATAATATTGTCGTTTTAAACATTTGGCTTAACGATGAAGGCAAACATGCTCTTACTTTTTATTCTCTTCCCATTGTTTTTTATTAATTTGTTGAATTTAACTTTTTTTTTTATAATGTTTTTTAATAGATTAGGATCATATGCTCATGCCTCTAGATGTTTTGAAATACAATTCTAAGTATGCATGTATGTATGTATATTTCTACAGCGTATTTAGCATGTACAACTAATAATGCCAAGGAAAAGCTTGGATATGCTACGAAACTATAAATATAACACGTCTTGTTTAACAGGGTCAAAATAGGTTAGAGGTCTGTTAGAGGCCTATATTTTGTGTTGGTTTGATCCTACAGATGAGCCTATTTAAGTAAAGAGGTTTGAACTGTTACCTAAAGTCTCAAACGATCATGTTTATTAATAAATATGTATATTTTTATTTTTAATCATAAATGTTTTAAGTGGATATTTTAATTACAGCTTAATTAATTAATTAACATTATTTACGAGTTCTTTTATGGTGGGGTGGAAGAAGTTATATGGGAAAGGGGCACTGGCCTTCCTACAAAATGATACTATCTCCGATCCTAATTATAAGAGTTAGTTGACTAATTTGAGAAGATTAAGAAAATAAGTTAAGTTAGTTATTTGTAATAAATAAGTGTTGTCTCTCCTAAAATATCATTGCTAATCAAGTGTATTGGCTATAACTATCATTGTTAGAATGATTATTTTGAAAAAAAAATACATAAATATGAAAGACAGTGGATTGGGATCTTATATTTAACACTAAAATAAAAGTCAAATAAAGTCTTATATTAAGGACTGAAGGTAGTATACATTGCAAGTATCTACATAGGTAAAACTATATTGGAGAAAAGGTATGTTTAAGGATTAAATTTAAAAGTATGCTTTAAGGACTCCAAGTAGTAAATACTCGTAATTTTACTTATAAATTTGTACTGTTTGAGCAATAAATAATAGTAAATATCCTTCAACTTATAAAATTGCACTATTTTAATGGGAAATAATTTGTATTTTACCTGATAAAATGGCACTAAGTGAGAGGCAAATTTGAGGTCTTTGGAAATAAAATAACTTCTCAAATTGTTCTTCCATTCTTGAGACTCGTTTTCCCAGACGATATTATATTTTATTAAACATGTTGGATATTAAAAATGAAAAATTAAACACATAATAAAAGCATAATGAATATCGCAATAAAGAACAAATAAGATTATGGGAGGAATGTAATTTTTTTTCTTTATTATAGTCAATAGTTTGCTTTTATTTAAGTATTTATTGCTTTTCACTTATTATTTCCCATGCAATTTCTCAAAGAATATTATTGGGAAAAAATGGTATATACCTGCATATTGAAAAACTCTAACTAATTAACCTACTAATTTTAAACTCAATTTAAATTTATAATATACCTTGAATATCTAATTGGCATGTGTACAATTGGGAGAATGTGATTAAAAAATATATGCGAAAATGACAAATAAAGACCCTCAATATGTGAAATTACTATTTGGGTCTCTCAATTTGGAAAATGGCTTCAGAAGACCTAGTCCCATATTGTACATATGAAATCTTAGTGAAATGTCTAAAATACCCCTCAGCCAAGTTATGATTTGGTCTACTGAATTTGTCATTTGCTAAAGTGAACTTGTCATTTCCTATGATCAACTTGTCATTTAGTATATCCTTAAGCAAATTGTTATTTGGTCTACTAAAATCATTATTTGCCAAAATGAACTTGTCATGTCTCATAGTTAACTTGTCATCTAGCATATCTAAGTTGTGATTTCAAACATTTCACTGAGATTTCATACTTGCAATATAGGACCAAGTGTTCTGAAACCATTTTCCAAATTGAGGGATCCAAATAACAATTTCACATATTAAGGGTCTTTATTTACTATTTTTTCAAAATATATATAATTACTAATAAGCGTTGATCTAGGTGGTAAGTAGCTTTACTAACTTTAAAAAAGATAACATAGGTTTGAATCCCAAAAAACTCACTTGTTAGTTAAGAAGGTAACTCTTTAAATGACATACTCTCACTTCTCAAATCCATATTTGTCAATTGTTCGGATATCTAACTCATGTTAAGGGGCAGGATCTAAAAAAAGCATTGGATATGAGTGGTGAGTTTCCTTCATGCCAAAAAAAAAAGTACTTCTCTGTTAATATAGGACCTAATTATTAAATTGATTTTGATCCTAAATATAAACCTTATTTCTCATATTTATCAATTTTTTCTAAATTACCCCGGTGGATACTCCATCAACCATAATCAAGTAGAAGAGGGAGGGAAGATATTAAGAACGATTATTATGGTGTTTTAAGAAAAACATGTCATATTTTTTATGAGTAACTAACTTAGCTAACTTTTTTCAAATTAATTAAATATTCCTATATTAAGGACCGGAGGAGTAAAATAATAGTGAAGTGGATGGTCTCATTACGTAAAACATTTAAGAATTAATAATGCGTTAGAAATATTCATAGCATAGAAGCCGCATCTGGCGGAGAATTATCTAAAAACCTTTTGATTATACGAAACCCAAGTCAATGATTCTCCATAATATTGTCATTTTAAACATTTGGCTGAACGGTGAAGGCAAACACGCTCTTGCCTTTTATTCTCCTCTCATTATTTTTACATCTTTACCTTTTTTTTAAAAAAAAAACAAGAAGTGCATTCAACACCTCGATCATTTTTTTAAAAATGGTTTTAGCATCCTATTTTTTCATGATAATTTTGTTTTTCTTGGTACATCCAACATACTGATCTTATTTTTAGTGCATAAATGCCTTAAATATTAGGGTTTTCAATATAGCTAAAAAAAATAATATCATGATATTGAATGCGTTTCAAAAATATGATTAGGGTGTTGGATGCACTAGGAAAATAAAATTCAAGTGCTTAATGCTTTATCTTTTTTTTATTAATTTTTTTTATTTCTTCCTTGGATTTGGAATCACACAAGATGAAATTTGCTTTGAAAAAAATTTAAAAAAAAAAAACAGAGAAAGAATGTCTTACATCAGCTAAGAAGCCAAGTTCAAGCGTTTAAGTATGTAACACAGGCATATGCCTATTGAGTCAAAACCTAACATGCATGGACGATTTAAGAGATGGGTGGAAAGCTACGAGATTAATGGACAATTGAATATAAATAACAAACTAGTTAGCAGTATTGTCCAATATTAAACACCAAATTGTTTTTTACAATTAGACTGAACAGGAGAAGTTAATTTAATTTGCAGGATGGAATAATAATTAACAAGATAATGATTAAGGAAGCAAAACGCGAGATTGGATCATGCCCTTCCCAGTCAAGGCCGTTCCCAGAAATATGCAGACATGAATGAATATCCCTCCACGTGTTATGACTTTTTGAGGATCACAAATAATTTAAAGGGGCTAAACATGGTGGTGTATCTTTTCTTGGTTTGGCTCGCCCACCCCCTCTTTTCTTTTTTTCACACCTGCTATTCCAAGCCAGCCGCCGAGAAGTCCCTATCTTAATATAGTTTTTCATATCTTATTTGGGAATTTTATCATGCGTAGTAGGCTAAATTGCATTTATTATCATTAATTTGAATTGAAAATGATGGTATTAGAGATAAAAATGACAAAAGTATCATATTTTTATGATTTATTTTAATTGATTGATTTTTAGGATACATGGTATTAGCCCCTTCTTCAAGGAACTTCTCAAAAATCATACACTCCTCTGTAATCATCTCAGAATCACATTTGTTCAGAGCTCAAACACTGGAAGTATCCTATCTAATCTGAGGAAATGAGCATATGTCAATTTCAGGTCTTCCAGGAAGTTACAGAAGCAGAAATCTGCAGACCATATGCACATCTGATCTTTTCACGTGTCTCTTCACTAAGAGACTAAAGTCCTTGTCTCCTTGCATTTTGTGATCCATCAAATATAGGAGTCGAACTTGAATCCCAGTTATTGCTTCAACCAATATTCCCATCATGTTGAGGCGGAATACTTACAATATGGATCTCACCAGTCTGTGGGCTGATAATGTCATTGTTCGTAGATGAAACTTGAGCACCATTTTGAGATTCAGCCAACATCTGAAAATATGCATAAGGGCCCCAGCCTATACACAAATATGTGAAAATGATATAGATATTAGAAAGTCCTGAACGTATATATCAACAGCCTGACCCTCGGAGAAGACATAGTGGAGCACAAGAGAGTAGACGCCAGGTTTAACAACTAGCAAGGCCTTTACACAAAATTCAAACTTAATCCTAAGTGACAATATTTATGAACATTTAGTGTAGGTTGATGGAATGTTTTGAACACGTGCTGCTATAAACACCATACAGTGTTTTAATCTGTTGGCAATAACATTAAGCTAAACACATAAATGAAAGCCACACAAGCTAAGAGCCTGTTTAGCTCAGCGTTTGGAGGGCAATAAGTTGCTTTTTTTAAAGCATAAACATGCTTAAAAATTTTGTGGTGTTTAAGTTAATGATTGAGCAATCTAACTTTTGTATAAAAAATTACAATAAGTTATAAGTAAAAGCTAGCTACTTATAATTTATAGCTCTTGAAACATGAAGAGAGAGAAAAAGTTAAGAAATTTATTACCTCCTATAATTCTTATTATAGGCCTCAAATAAATAATCTATAGATAACAAAAATTCAGCTAAAATTAGTTGAAAGTAATAAAAATTAGAAATATACTTTTGTTTTCAAATATGCCACTAGAAGTATACTTTTATTTTCAAATATGCTCTTATAGTAAATGATAAAAAAAATAAAAGAAAATATATGAGATCAACAGGAGCTTATAAATAATTTAAAATTATTATATTATGTAAGTTGATAGTTTTTATTTTTAATTATTTAATAAAAGTCTTACTCATTTTGGTAATTTTACAAAATAAAATTATTTATTCAACCATAATCCAAACAACTTACTTTCACAAACTAACTTTTACAAAATCCAATCCAAACACAACTCACATCACCCAATTTAACTTTTACTCAATCTCACTTTTTCAAAATTCAGATTGACAATAAGCTATTTTTCCAATCGCTAATCCAAATGGATCCTAAATATACCATTAACAGTTGACCATGCAAAAAA
Source organism: Neltuma alba (assembly GCF_004799145.2). Lineage (NCBI taxonomy): Eukaryota > Viridiplantae > Streptophyta > Magnoliopsida > Fabales > Fabaceae > Neltuma > Neltuma alba. The sequence goes on from NW_021633376.1 coordinate 10,147, forward strand.
CAAAAAGGCCAACCTGCAGCATAGTCAAGCTCAAAGAAATATTATCCAGATGCAAAACAAATGCTAATCACATCAGTCCTTCAAAGTTTCAGCACCCCAAGGAATTAAAATATAAAAAGCAAACATAAACATTATTAGATACTCCTACTAATATAGCTTTATGAAAAATTATTGAAAAGGTTGTACCAGGAGAAGATGTAGTGTAAAATATTCAAGAGAAATCCAACATCACAGTCATAGTTTATAGCTAAAATCATAAGGCAGCTCCTCCATAACTTAAAGATGATGCTAGAGGCAACTTCCATGATAATAGATTGGATGGAAATTTAGATATAACATTCCGCCATCCTTTAGCATGGTCAAGGTTAATTCAACTCAAAAAAAAAAAAAATTATAGATGTGGTTAATGGAACGCGCGATCATACATTTCTTTATAGTTTTAACTTGAAACAGAACGTATGGGAACAACAACCATTGAACTCTTGTCCACTCAGACTTAAAAGCTTTAATACCATTTTAGGATAATTTCAAGCCAAGGCCTAAGCAGTTAAGAAGGGTTTCATGATCGGTTTTTATTAATATCTATAACAGGCTCAACTCAAGGGATGATTAACATGTTTCTTTGTAGCACAACTTTAACATACTGAACCAAAGTACTATCACAGAACATATACGTTGAAAGAAGAAGAGCAGGTTGGCAAAAAAATAAACAAAGAAAGAAAGAGCAAAAGCAGCCTGTCACCACAATTCAATGTGCGTTACCATCTGCATCATATGGAGGAGGAAAGAATTGCAAGTAAGAGAAAGAAGCAACTATCGCTCCTGCATAAAAGAAGTTCACATAAGGAATTTTGGAAAAACGCAAGCGTGAATAATTAGTCAAATACAAACAAGAATTTTCAGACCACAAACAACACACCAATTAGACCTCCAGCAAACACATCTTGCCAATGATGCCAATAATCATCAACACGTGAGACTGCAACCATAGCTGCCATGAGGATTGGTAAGAGAACAATACAGAGCTTTGCAACATGACCCCTACGATCAAATACCTTAATCTTTCCAGATAGATACCATGCAAGAAAGGTTAGACCAGCAAAAGACCCTGCATAAAGAACAATTAAATAGCGGTTAGCTTATTTTGAGGCAGCTCAAGAAGCTTGTAACTTATTTTTACTTTTGTAGCTAGCCTGTTTCTCAATGACAATTTGAGTCATGACAGTGTTATTCTCTTCTAGTATTATCCAAAGTAACTTCACACTGGACATGTTAATCCATGTATGGTCCAGAACTTGGGATAATTTGAAGCACTTTATGAAATTTAAGCATATGATTGCGGTTAGGCAAGTGAAGATCTGAGGTTTTAAACAATGTAACCAAAAAACTAAGCGACAATATGATGTGTTAACGACAAAAAGAATGCTAGTTAGTTAGTGAGGATAGTCTGTTACGATATGAGCTAGTTTATAGCTGTTATGGCATCCTATGTCTCTCCTACTTTCTGTCAACCACATAACACAATACCCTTAAACTAGGGTACATTGCAGATAGGCCCATCAGATTACTTACCAGAGGCATGTCCACTGGGGAAACTTTTGTGTCCTTGCTTGATGACACTCTTATCTCCAGTGCACAAAACATTACTTGTTATTGGATCAAACACCTGAACATCTCATGCGCTAACGCCGTGTTAACTGTGCAGATAACTTAACTAAAGCAATGTGCATCATGGAAATAACATTATTGTTGTTTCTGAAAAAAATGGTTAGTTGATAAATTAAAGAACCCACCCCTTTGCCATCAGGAAAACATCGCCAAAAGAAGTCAGGCCGTGGCCGTCCAACAGCATCTTTGATAGCATCAGTTATCACCACAGTAATTAGAACAGAAAATAGAAGCCCTGAAAAGTGCATTTGGCAACACATAATGTTAAAAAAAAAAAAAAAAAATTATGGCAGAGTGACGCACAAATGAGATAGACGGAAAAGGCTTTTAAAGCATAAAAAATGTACCCAATATAGCATGATGAAAGTCATAAATGTCCTTTCGCTTGATATAGTAGACAAGAATGACCGCCAGTGGCAGCAATACCGCTATGATCTATCCAGGAAATTAAAATTCAAGAGTTCATATTTACACAGATCATGCCACAAAGGCCAAGATAAGATGCAAATTCATTTTTGAATGAAACAATTCCTCAAAGAAAGACAAACCGGGACAGCCCAAAAGGGGACGGTATTATCTTTCATTGGGTATCTGAGGTCAGTCAGCATCCCCTCTCCAACAAAGCGGTGAAACGGCTCTATCACATTCAAGATGACATCAATGACGACAAGAAGCAAAAGAATTAACCAGTCATGCAAATGTATTCTTGCCACTTTAGCTCCATGTGATTTAATGGTGTGCGTAGCCAACTGAATTTCTGGCATTTTCCTCTGCAAATGACAAAATAGGACGATAAGAAAAACTTCTTCAAAATTTAAATCGCCACAAATTAAAGGAATAAAGATACATCACAAACTTAAAGTGTTTAGAAAAGAATGTCGAGTTAAAACATCAAAACAGAACAGAGCGGAAAACAGAGACTAACAAGCGGGGGACTGCCATTGTGGCCAGAATAATTTGGATCATAATCTAAGACACAGATGGTAGACTTTAAGAACATACTTCAACAGAAGATAGGAGAAAACCAAATGCTCTATCAGCAACTCGAAAATGCAACTTTTCAACACGGCAACAAAAAAAGAAGAAGCAAAAAAGGCTCAAACAAAAGCAAACATATGCTTAGTCAAGTTATAAAATGCTTTTTCTTTGCCTGAATATGAAATACTAATTTAATCCATAATCAAACTAAACATATCAAACTGTACAATCACCAAACATCCTAATTGAAATGGAACAACCCATTCAGTGATCTTCCCACCGTTTTTATTTTAAAGGAGTTTCATGTGCAATGGACTCTGCATGCAGCTTTAGAAAAAAAGAGCGGTAAAGATGAATGCCAAGAAAGAAACAAACGAAAAACAGCTCGTAATTTCTTTTCATAAAACACACAGAGAACACAATGCGCACGAGAGAACAGAGAGATGAATGACCAGAGGCACAAACCAGCGCGGAATCCGGGGTAGTTAGGAATGTGAGAATTGAATTTTGAGGGAGCGATTAGAAATGCGCTACGAAGAAGATGGTTCAAACGTAGAAGGAAAAAGCAGGCGAGGAGTGTGAGAAGGAGGCGGCGATCAACGATGGATTTGAAAAAACAAAAGACGACGTTGAGTGGAAAAGAGACGCGTGCGTTATACGCGAGACGCGTGAGCCGCCAAAATGGAAATCAGGTCCTGATTAGTAAATTAAGGCTTTGTTTGCTTCAATAGAAAGAAGGGAAGAGGAGGTTAATTAAAAAGAGGGGAGAGGAAACGAGGGAAATTGGCCAAATGGGGTTATGATTTTGTTTGGTTCAAAGGAAAGGGATAAGAAGGGATATTTTTTGTTTGGTTCAGAAGGAGCGTGGAATGAGAACTAGCTATAAAGTGATAAATATGCTCTTATCTCTTTATTTAAAATTTTTTTATCATTTTATTATAATATTTAAATTAGAATTATTATTTTCTAATTTATGAATCTCAAATAATTAATCACCATACCTGCATGTAACACAAAAATTATATCCATTTTAAATAATAATTTTTATTAATTATAACATATCATTTCGTTAATTTCAATATGCTTGTTAAAATTTTATACTTCTAAAAGTATGATAAAAATAAAAAAATAAAATGGATTATTGTCCCTACATGCAAAATATTTGTATATATTCATTGTTAGTCTTGGACGCAAAAGATTGAGAATGACAAAAAAGAATAGCAGCGGATTTGAGAAAAAAGAGGAGGTGAAAAAAGTGGTTTTAGTAAGAAAGGGCAAACTTGTAATATTAAATAATTATTAAGGATAATTTAATCAGGATTTTTATATCTTCTAAAAAATCTCAAATTTGAAGGGAAGCAGAAAGAGAGGAGGGAAGCACTAAAAAAACATTAAAAAAAATTTCTTCCCTCTTTTTTCTTTTCTAAACCAAAAATGTTTAACTCATCCTCTCTTTTCCTCTTAAAAAATCTCTAACCAAACAGTGCTTAAAGGTATGATGGCTTTTCCCCTAAAGATTTTTTTTTTTTTGTTCAAACCATTGTACGCCACACTATCTCTGCTCTGGATCTCCTTAGTACTGTCAATCCCGAAGCTTAGATGTTATTGCTCTTGTTGACTTTGTACAGTTGTTCTAATTTATATATTTTTCTGTTCACTCCAAAAAAAAAAGGTTTGACGGCTTTCGCGTTCTTCCTCGTCAGTGAGCACTGCAATGAAAAAGTGGTCAGGAAAGAAGCAGACAGGATCCTTGGCTTCTCCCAAGATCTGCATAACTTTATTTTTTAATTCCCTCCGTCCTTATTATTAAGGGAAATTAACGTGAAGTCAAGAAAGAAATTTAATTATTAAAAAATCTTAATAATAAGGGATCAATGTGAATTTATTGTCATTTCTTACTTTAAAACTTGTCATTGTATACTCTTAAAATTATCAATAGATTATAAGATAATTAATTTTTTTGGGATTTGATTGTAATTTTTCCTATTATTAAAATCACGCAATTTTGAACTTGGTTTTAAATATATATATTAATTATTGGAAAAATTAATTTGAAAATCCTTATAGTTTTATTGAGTTTTGAATCTGATCCCCGAGTAGAGAATGAATGCGGACAAAAGAAAATGAGGTCCTGCGAGAGATGAGTGAGAGTAGGAGTACTAGTGAGAGAGCGAGTGAGCATACAAGTGCCTCAATCAATTCTGAGGAGCTTCCTTTGCAAGATCTCGATTAGTCTAAGGAGGAAGAAGACTTGCAAGAAAGAAACACGAAGAAAATGTTTGATGATGTAGCTATGGAGGATCTAAGTAAACAACAGCACAAGGTGGGTCATAAAAATGATGACCTGAAGCCGAACACTGGAGGATTGAGTACTCCTTCATCTTGACCAAGTAACCAACAGGGGATAAAAAGGCCTCCCAAAATGCAGATATCATACAAAGCTAAGCTTCTAGGAATAGAGGAAGAACAAAACTTAGATGAAGACTTTGATAAGCAAATGGCAAACTGGTTGAAGGAAGAGGAAGAGATGATTCCAACGCTAACAGAGGAGCAGTAGAAACTAACCAAAAGTCTACCTAGGCTAAATATGCCTAATAAGAGATTGAAGGATCTAGATAGACCATGAAAAGATGCTTTGATTATTACCCTCCTAAGATAATTCACAAGCTTAGAGAAAATGAAGGATAGAATACAATGGCTCTTAAAATCCACAAACTTTGAGCTTATTGATCTACCAAATAATTACTTTGTGTCCAAAACACCAATAAGGAGCTGTGTAGACAGCTACTATTTGATGGCCCTTGGGTGATTTAGGGCATTATCTTGCAGTTCAAAGGTAGAGCCCAAATTTCAATCCGTACTGCACTAAGGTAAGGAAGGTGGCTATTTGGGTGAAGATACCAACTCTACCACTCCATGTGTATTTAGAAGAGTGCATGGTCAAACTAGGACAGGTTATTGAAAAGGCTTTAAAGGTGGACCTAAATGCTCTAGCTCATTGTAATAATCAGAATATCACGGTTGAAAGAGGAAAATGTGTAAGAGTTAGTGTGAAGGCAAATCTAAATCAACCCCTAAAATCCAAATTTGTGCTTAGGAGATGAGTTTATCACGTGGAGTATGAAGGGCTTGAGATCATCTGCTTCAAATGTGGGAGATATGACCACAACCAAGAACAATGCCCACTAAACACCCCAGCAAACACAAAATCAACACCTCTGGCAATATAGCCTCAGGCAAAAAGGTTGTCAAAAAAGAAGACTGACAACATGGAAAAGCAAAATCTGTTTAGCAGTCCAGTAGACGCCACTAACGAGGTATATGGAGTGTGGATGAAAGCAAAATATCCTATCAAACAGAAACTTACAAGAGAAGATAAGGAAAAGGGGCAGAAATTGATACCTACAGAAGGAAAGTCAAATAGTAAAGAGCAAAAAGCATGCTTTGCTACCCAATTTGATGTCCTCAATGAGCCAAAACTTGCAGAACCCTTAAGAGAGAAAAAAAAACCTTCTTTGAAGAATAAAATAAAAATGAAAGATTGGGAGACAAAAGAGGAGGACACGAGTGACATGAATCAGGAAAGAAGAGAAGATAGCAGTATCAATGGTAAAAAAGAGAGATTTTGAGAAAGGTGAGAGTAGCTACCAGGACGCTGGAGAGATGGAAGTAGATGGCAGCCAAAAGGAGAAAAAACAAGTCAAGGAGGGAGAAAGTAAGGTTTTTAGGTTTATAAGTGTTACTCACCCTAAAGTAAAATGGGCCAGAGTCCAAGCAACAAACATAAAGGCATAGAAAGGAAAATGCAGACTGGAATGAAAAGAGCCCAAATAACGAGGCCCATAGTTGTTTCTCCTCTAAAAAAAGAATGCATGTTTCAAGGGCCCATCAACTCATAATTGGCTCAGTGATAGCAAAGAGCTTGTTGGACATTTTGAATGAAGAAGTGAAAGAGGGGGACAAAAGGAAGCTAATCATCAACCAACCATGCACTAGCAAGAAGGATACAAATATACAAGAGAGTACAGTCGATTTTGTTGTAACAGACATTCACGTGAACTTGGAAATTGATGATCAAATGGTGAGCTCCCTAAAACCACCAGACCCTCTTAAACTGTGCGGGAGCATAAAGTAGAAGAGGCCACAAATGAAGTGTTAGATTTATGGTTTGAAACTCGTGATCTGCAAGCTTCCCTTCTTTTTATGCATTTAATAGCCTGGAATTGTAGAGGCACCACCTCAAATTTTTCCAAGGAGAATTAAAGATTTATTGAAGGGTAAAGTGATTAATATCTTGATAGTACTGGAAACCCAGTTTAGTAGTTAAAAACTAACAAAATAGTCAAGAATCTGGGGTTCTTGAATTTGATCAGAGTGGAAACTACTAGCTTTGCTAGGGGTATATGGCTCTTATGGAATAGTGATACTGTGAAGATTGACTCTATCTCTTCCACCGCCCAACTCTTACATGTACGAGTAAATGAGAAGAAAAATAATGGAATGTTTTACCTTACCTATGTTTACATTGAAACTTCAATTGGCAAGAGAAAAATTCTTTGGGAGGATTTAGCAAATTCAATCCAGAACTTTGTTCAGTCTTAGACTGTAATAGGTGACTTTAATGCTTACTTTTTAGTAGCTAATAAATCTAGGGGTGCTCAACTGAATTTTCTTTTCATGAAGCATTTTGAAGATTGTATTCATAATTCACAAGTAATAGAAAGACAATGGGTTGGGAATAGATACACCTAGGAAAAGAATCTAATAAAGGAAAGAATTGATTGGTCTTTCTCTAATACTGCCTGGATGAATTTGTACCCATTCTCCAAAGGTCATCACTTAAACAGATTAGGTTCTGAACATCACCTACTACTTGTCAAATGTTCACCTTTCAAGTAACATAGATAGGCAAAACCCCCTTTCAGATGTCAAGCATCCTGGCTACCTTAAGATGACTTCATTGATGTGGTAAAAGATAGTTGGAAACAAGGAAACTGGGAGAAGAAAATTAAGTGTTTTACCACAGAAGTAGAAAAATGGAATAGGACTCATGCAAGAAACTTAGTGGAAAAGAAAAACTTTGTTGAATGGAATTGAGGGAGTGGATAGAAAAAGAAGAAGAAATGACAGTCAATTCCTGATGAACACAAAAAAAGAACTTTGGAGGGAATATAACAAGGTGCCTGTGCAAGAAGAACTTCTTTGACATCAAAAGTCAAGATGTAGTTGGTTGAAATGGGGGGACGGGAATAGCAAAATTTTCACACTTCTGCAATCATCAAAAGAAAGAAAAATCATATAGAGGACCTGAAAAATAGCAGTGAGGAGTAGTCCTTTGAACAACGAGCTTTCAAGGCAATGGCTCTATCTTACAAGTCTTTGTTTACTAGTGAAACGGGTGGTCATGCCCAAATTACTGTGAGAAGCTTATTCCCTAAATTGCTAGATGTTGATAGACAATTATTACCTTTTGAAGTGACAGATGAGGAGATCAAAGCAAAAATGTTTGATCTAGGGGCTTTTAAAGCACCAGGGCCTAATGGTATACATGCTTTCTTTTACCTGGAGTACTGGAGCATTGTTGGAGGGTTAATTATTCAGGTGATCAAGGAAATATTCCTAGAACCAAGAAAATCCAAAGGCTCAACAATACGAATTTGGTATTAATACCAAAGATGGATTCACCTGATGAAAGATTTTCAGCTGATATCACTATGTAATGTTAGCTACAATATAATTACCAAGATTATCAGCAAGAGAATGCAAGGTGTTATTTGTAAGGTAGTTGGCAAACATCAATACAACTTTATAGTGGGGAGATAGAGCAACGATAACATTATTATCACTCAAGAAGTGATTCAGTCCATGAACAGCAGAAAAGGACAAAATGGATAGATGGTTGTAAGGTGGATTTGGAGAAAGTATATGATAGATTGGAATGGACCTTTATACATACCCTAGAATGTTTGCGCCTTGATTACAAGTTGATTAAGATAATCATGGCCGATATCACCTCTCCCTCCTTCCAGGTGCTATGGAACAGCGAAGCAACAGATACTTTCTGCTCTTCTAGGGGTATTAGATAGGGTAATCCGATATTTCCATATATCTTCATACTTTGTATAGAGAGGTTACACCACATAATACAGGATGCTATTGATGATGAGATGTGGAAACCTATTAGGCTCAGCTCTGACAGGCCTTATATATCACGCCTATTCTTTGCAGACAACCTGATCCTCTTTGGTGAGGTGTCAACTTGGTAAGTGGATATTATGTTGCAATGCTTGAATAGATTTTTTGAAGCTTCTGGGCAACGGATGAATGAATCCAAAACCAAAATGTGCTTTTCTAATAATGTGCATGGATCAAAAGCGATTAAGATGAGCAAAAGGATGAGAGTAGGTCTCACAGTGTATCTTGGTAAATATTTAGGTATCCTATTGATACACAAAAAGGCATCGTATATAACTTTTGCCCCTTGTTGGAAAGACGACACAAGTAACTTTCAAGTTGTAAAAAGAACTTTCTTAATCTTGTAGGCCAAGCTCCTTTCGTTAGAACAATCCTCTCAACCCTACCTACTTACCATATGCAAACAATGCTTATGCCAAAATGCTTGTTAAGAGAACTAGAGGGCACTAGTAAGAGGTTCTTATGTGGAGACACAGATGAACAGAGAAAACTCCATCTTATTTCTTGGGATTTGATCATGAAAGACAAGAAGATTGGGGGACTGGGTATAAAGAATATGAGAAGGCAAAATGAAGCTTATATGATGAAGCTTTGTTGGAAGCTCATATCCGACCCTGATGCACTATGGGTGAAAGTAGTGAAGAGCAAATATAAATGTGGGGCTATAAGCTTCCTGGATATCAAGAAAAAAAAATCAGTTTCTTCACTGACCTAGATGGGTATTTGTGAGGTATGGCAAAGATTCAAAGAGCAAATTAAGAAAAAAAAAATGGCAACAGAGCTTCTTCATGTTTTTTGCTGGAGAATTAGTCTCAAATGAACATCCCCTTAATTAATTTGATTCCTGGTTATAAGGTTTTGTGAACAAAAAAGAAACAGTAAAGGACTACACTGATGATAAAGGGGATTGGGACAATGCGAAGTTGGCTCTTTACTTTACTCATGATGTAATTGATCGTATCACTCAAGTGCACCGACCTTGTGAGGAGAAAGGAGAGGATAAGCCCTGGATGATGGTTGCTTTTCTGTTAAATCTACCTATCATTTTCTCACTGCAGGGACACACACAACAATAGACAAGTTCTGGAATAATTTGTGGAGATGGCAAGTACCAGAGAAAATCAAGACTTTTATGTGGCTATTCTCCCATAGAAGAGTTCATATGGCGGATCCCAAAGCAAAAAGAGGATTACCAAGCCTAGGTGGCTACCCTCTTGGATGTGCACAAGTGGAAAATTCAATGCATATGATTAGCGACTATGTTAATGCAATAGACAGATGGAAGTCAGTGGTCTCACAAGGAATGTGGTAGGTCTTCTCAACCCTGTAAGGGCTGGATTGAGTCAAATGGAATTTAAAGAATGAAGCAGGAGATCAACACACAAGAAAAGTGAACTAGTAGAAGCTCTTTGGGTATATCTACTAGGATATTTGGTTGGATAGATGCAAAAAAAAAAACAAACTTTTCAACCCAAACACCTCAGCTGTTAAAACAAGAGCTGGTTAGGATCAGGATTTGCTAGGAACATGTATGATTTATGTAGGTAGATGAAGCACAGCGCCCACAGAGCAATTTTGCAAGAGGTCCAGGTCTTTTTAGATGTGGATGGCTCAATACTTAAAGAGGGCAGAAGTGGATGTTGAGGGATTATTCGAGATCCTGCAAATAGATGGATAAGCGAATTTAGTTGCAAACTTATTATGGTCCTGTCCATGATTGCAGAACTTTTGGGTATTCTCAATGGGCTTGACATTTGTTGGAAGAAAGGCTTCAAGAAAATTACACTTTACTCCGATTGTACAGAGGCTGTGAGTATTATTTTGCAAGGTTGCAATGATGATCAACCCTTTAAGGATATCATTGATAACATTAGATTATTGCTTCAGAGGGAGGGACTAGCATTTTACTATGTACTATCTCTGGTTCTTAATATAAGAGTTAGTTGACTAATTTGAGTAGATTAAGAAAACTAATTAAGTTAGTTATTTATAATAAATAGGTGTTGTCTTTTCTAAAATATCCTTCCTAATCAAGTGTATTGGTTAGAACTATCATTATTATAAGGACTACCTTGAAAAAAAAGGATAAATATGATAGACAAAGTGAATAGGGGTCTTATATTTCGAACTAAAATAAAAGTCAAACGAGCTCTTATATTAAAAATTAGAGATAATATAATATTAACAAAGAAGAGATCAATATTGCAGATAGGTTAGCTAAACTCTCTCATAGGTTAGATACCAACTAGTGTTTCCTTGATCGATCACCACCTCCCAGTCAAGAGGTGGAGAGTGACGAAGGAAGTTAATTTGCTTTGTTTTTCGGATTTCTTGTTGTAAGCTATTGTTATTCAGTTTATATTAAAAAAAAAAAATCAGATCCCTATTTTTTTTCCTTGTTATTCAATCCTTATTTTTTTTTTCCATACAAAAATATTGAAGATGCCGTTAAAGTTAACCAGGATATGCGCCGAAACTCATAGTCCATGTATTCTCTCTGCACCTTCATCGTTTTCACCCTCCTCTTGCACAAGCTTCATTCCGTCTCCGTTCTTGTTAAGCCAACCTGCCGCGTCTCTTCTGCAGCTTAGATGAGAGAGATAATGATAAATGAATTCAAACAACCTTACTGTATCTCTAAATTTCCATTCAACAAATTATCTTTGCCACATAACCTCACAGCGAATATCGAAATTTGTGAAGACACATATAATGGATTATCCCAATATCAGAATTAGTGATCGGAATGCGAGCTTCTCTTCTTTCGGTCTTCTTCTTTCTCTAACCCATTGTTCTTGATTCGAAAAATACCATTACACATAGTAAGTTCAAACTCATAGCCCTTTTGAATTTCTTGTTCCAAAATGAATGTAAAGATCCAGTTTTTTTTTAATGTTTATATATTACTTTCTTTTTTATGACATTATTTTAGAGTGTTATTGATGGAAGTCAAGATCTTGATTTTGCTTTAACCAAAGCCTCTCGATGGAGAAAAAGACTGTAATAGCAGCACTCCAAAACAAGGCTTATGTGGAACAAGACACAATCACCATGTTTGACCTCTTTTCGAATAGCTTTTAGCTTGGAGAAGGCACGAGGTCCCTGGTTATGGTGGAGAGATAACGGTACTTGCTATGAAGGAGACTAGTGGACTTATGATTTGTTTAGGAGGCATTTGGCAGCCTCCATAACTACTTTTTAAAAGTGCTTTCATATAAATTAAGATAATTTTTATTATATATTTATATTGTAGACCGTAAAATCATTTTTTTTAAATTATTGTTTGAGTTTTGCCCAAACACCTATTTAGTGCCACAGGATCAACCCAAACTAATGGCATCTTCAAACATTTAGGACAGAAGGACTATTTTATTAACGGAGTAAACAATAAGAATTAAATAAAAAGAAAAAAACTGAAGACCTGATTCAAAACTTGATAAAATTATAAGGACTGTCACATTCATTTTTTCTTACTTATATCTTTGTAAAAAGAGTAGATTAGAGTTGATGAATGAAAATTTATTTAAAAAAAGATAATAAGTGACATATATTTACTGAAAATAAAAGTAAAAAGATTAATCTAAAATTTTATTAAAAAAATATGTTTCTTATGTGTGAAGGCATCATTATAAGAGAGATTATTTCTTATAAAAAAAATTACCCAGTATGTGTATTAATATTCATACATAAATACATTAGTGACAAATAAAAATCTAATCGAACCGATCCGGACAATTCAAAACATTTAACAATTAATAATGTGTTGAAATGCTCATTTACTCATTATATAGGAACTACACCTGGTGGAGAATTATCTAAAAGCCTTTTGATTATATGAACCCCAAGTCAATCATTCTTCATAATATTGCCGTTTTAAACATATAGCTTATGGGTGAAGGCACGCATGATTTTCATCACTGTCTTTTCCCTACACCTAATGCCCCTATTCACTTTCACAAGCATAAAAGGAATATTTTTTTTTCAATTTGTCTCTAAATATATATAGATATGAAAAAGAAAAAATTTCAAAAATAATATCTTTAAAATTTTTAATTTTCAAATCAGGAATAACTACAAAAATATATTATCATTTGATTTTTCAAATATTGTCAATTATTATTAAAGTGAGGTAAACAAAACTAATTTAGGATTTTAAAATTTAAAGGCATTTTTTTATATTCTCCCTACAAAAAATATATTCTCAAACATATATCACTTTTTTCTTTTAATTTATTATTTGATTTCTATTATATATTTTAAAACATACAAAATTATTTGATTTTATAACATACAGATATTGTAGACCATTCCCATGGGGGTGGTGAAGGGAGGGCCCCAATTGGTAGAAAAAAACCCACAACTCCTTGGGGTTATCCTGCACTTGAAAGAAGAAGTAGAAAAAGGAAAAAATATAGTAATAATTTAATTCTTCGTCGCCGTAGTAAATAGTAGAGTAGAGAAAATAGAATTTGTTTCTTCGTCGTCTTTAATTGATAATATGTGGATAATCCTATTATTATATAATTTTATCATAGATAATGTCATGATATATAATAAATCATGTGTGATGCTTTTGTCATGGTGACATTTGTCCATTTTTACCTCTAAATTCTTTTTCTCATCAATCCAAACAGAAATGATGGTGGCATTACCTCGAGTTTTCTCTCTCTCTTTTTTACTTCCATTTTTTTACCATATACTTTTCTCTCCCTACATTAAAGTCTACTCCACAAGCTGCTGGTCAACAAAAAGTCTACTCTACACGTTTGTGAGGCCGGCCTATTTATTCAATTAATGTATATCTATCGCAATCTATAACTCTGATCCAGGCAATTCTGACAGAAAATTATAGGGAAAATTACGTACAGGTCTAGAAAAGATTTTATTCATCTAAAGTCCTACAAAATGTCAAAATCACTGACAGGTCTCAAGGGACCTCAGAGTAATATATTCTATTTGTAAAATAACATTACTACCCCTCAGATTTCAAATTTACATTTACTCTGTTATTGCGATTTACAACCTCAGCAGTGACTATTAACAACCTAATGAGAGAGCGTTAACAACCTAAGCAGTATCTGTTAACAACTTATTTTATAGAATCATATAACCTCCACATAAGCGTAAATTATAACCAAATAGTATAATACAATAATTTTAACACTAAAATGTGAAGCTTTTTGATATCATTAAGAATTTTAAGTAAACCTAATAGAATTATAACAAGATTTTAATACGAAGATCCATTTACAACCTCAACGGTGAGTATTAATAACCCAAAGAGAGCTGTTGACAATCTAGACAGTATCTGTTAACAACTGACTTTATAGGATAATATAACCTCTAACAACTATATAAGATTAACTTTAACACTATTTAGTTATAATTTAGTTAGTTATAATTAGAAGTTATATTATCCGATAAAGTGAGTTGTTAACAGACATTGCTAAGGTTGTTAACAGTTCTCCTTAGGTTCTTAATACTCACCGTTGAGGTCGTAAATGGATCTTCGCATTAAAATGTTGCTATAATCCTATCAGGCTTAGTTAAAATTCTTAATGATATCAAAAAGCTTCCCATTTTAGTGTTAAAGTTGTTGTATTATACTAATTGGTTATAATTTACTCTTATGTGGAGGTTATATGATTCTATAAAGTAAGTTGTTAACGGATACTATTTAGGTTGTTAACGCCCTCTCATTAAGTTGTTAATAGTCTCTGCTGAGGTTGTAAATCACAATGACAGAGCAAATGTGAATTTGGAATGTGAAGGGCAGTAATGTAATTTTACAAGTAGAATATATTACTCTAAGATCTCTTGGGATCTGTCAGTGATTTTGATATTTCGTAAGACTTTAGATGAATAAATTATCTTCTGTAAAACCTGTACGTAATTTTCCAAAAATTATATGAATTTATCTTCTGAGTCATGAACTTATTTTTAAAGACTAGAGATAAGGGTGACCATTAAGAATCTATTTTAAGTGTCATTCATATCATATGTCTATTTTAAATTTGTTTTTAAGTCTGAAAGTGTTTGTCCTGTCTAATAATTAAAGACATCTTTGTCTTTATATCATGTGTCGGGAACTTTTGTTTTTGTGTGCGTAGCAGTAATTTTAGTTTGTTGGAATGCTTAATAACAAACTTCACTTCCCACCTTTTCTTTGTTTTTAATTGATATTTATTGGAATTGGAATCATACAGATAAAAGCTGCATCATTGCATAAAGAAATAAATTAAAAACTCAAAAAAGGCCAAAAAAATTCAAACAGAACCCAAAAAAAAAAAGAAGAAAAGAAGGATAGGAAGAAACATGTGGGAACGAAGTCCTACGTCGAACGCTTCGGTCCCATTTTCCCTCGACGTCCATCCCCATTTTTAAAAGCACCTCTTAATCATTTTGATAAATAATACTTCATCCGTTTCTTATTATAAGAAATGAATAACCGAATTACGTTAATAAAAAAACAGTTAAAATTATTTAAGAATGATCAATGTGTAAAAAGTATAATTTTTTCTAAAAATGCCCTTATTAATAAAGAGAGAGAGCATGAGAGAGAATAATTAAATTATTAAAAGAAATAAAAGTGGGAGGGAGAAAGAGTGTGAGTTGGAGACAATAAATATGGGTAAAATAAAAAATCAACATAAAAAAGTAGAGACAACTTTTAAATGTCTCTTATATATAAGAACATGCCATAAGCATCAAATGTCTCTTATAATAAGGAGCGGAGGGAGTAATATTTAGTTAACGTTTGAATTTCAATTTTTTTTTGCCAGAAATAATACATTTAACCAATAGTTAATTAAATAAAATGAATGAATCAAATATTTTTCGTTGTTTTTTTGGTTGAAATCATTAAATAGGCTTTTAGTTAAGCATGTGACACGGGCACAAGTCTATTTAGACAAAACCTAACATAAATTTTTGTTGATGGGCACTCTAAACCTGTAAGTATATCCTGATCCTAGTGAGTTTCTGAGACTTAATTCAATTAAACTTTTTCTATGGCAAAAAAAAAATTCCTTTTAAAAATTCGCTTCCTTGTTTGTTCACCCTTGCTAATTAGTTCTTAACGAGAAGGATGGAAAGTTGAGATCTGATGAACAGTTGAACATAAAATAAGAAACTATTCGTTCATTTCTAATAAGCATGTTTATTAATATATTAAACATGGTCCTTAATATAACAGTCATTTTGGATTTGAATTTGGTCATAAATGTTGCACACATTTATTACAAATAATTAAAATATCTTCAAATTAGTTATTTAACTTTTATATTAAAGATCAAAAATAATATAATAATATCACACTTGAACTTAATTAATTTGATGAATTTATTAACTATCATGTAATTATTACTACCTCCGATTCATAATGAGTTAGTTTGAGGTTGAATTTGGTCTAAACGATAAGAATTCAATATATTTTGTCTTTCATACTTTTTTTTCCCCCTAAAGTATCTCTATTAATTGAATATGTTGAGAAAATTTGCACCAAGAGGTAGTTTTAATATAAATAATTTAAAAGGATATTTTAGAAAAAAACTAACATATATTTTTGACAAGCAGCTAATTTAATTAGTCTCCTAAATTTACTCAAATTAGTTACATAAATTTTATATTAAGCAAAGGTAATAGTATTGTCCAATAAACACCAAATTTGTTAAGAGTTATATTGAACGGGTCAAATTAATTTAAGAAAAGATGAATGTGTACGATTGAATAATTAACAAGATAATTAATGATTAAGGAAGCAAAACACATATATGCTGAGACTGGATCATGCCTTTCTCGAGTCAAGCTCGTACCAGAAAAACGCAGATGCAGATGTGAATCGCCTTCCAAGAGTTTTAAGGATGATAAATAATTTAAGAGGTTAAAATGGTGGGTTCTGTTTTCTTGGTTTGGCTTCACATCATAGCCTCTATTTTTTATTTTTCATTTTTCATTTGGTACCAGGCGCCTTCCCTCAATTTTTGTTTTAACTATCACAGGGGAGAAGAAGCAAAATCCTTCCATTCCTCACTCCTTCAAATCATTAACTAAACGCACCATAAATGATTTATTATACGTTAGAGATAATAGAACATCCCCCAAACACATCCAAAATTATGATATGAAATATTTTCCAAGAACAACTTAATTTCTCAATCTTGTGCAACACACAGGCTAGCTACAATGCTACATGCCATTTGGCAGCTAAAATTATAACTACAATTGGCTGCGTGGAAGATCACATATACATGAATACAGAAAAAGCAATCACAGCCTAAGGAGGACATGAAGGAAAAGCACCTAAAGCTGTACATGAGACCGGTCACTTGCGTTCAAGCTCCATGGCCTCCAATGTAGGGCTATGAATGTCATCGCAGTGCAAAGGGAAATGAGTGAAGGCATCAGTACGATTTCGCCGTGCTCCTGGATTCACAGCCCCAGCCTCCATGTCCTGCTCACCTACTGCAGTATTCTGGTTATTCCTGTTCGCATTAGCTCGCGATTCCTCCTCCACTGCTTGGAAATATGCATATGTTCCCCACCCTGGGAAATCAGCAGACTTATAAAATAAGCATGGAGGAACCACAGCATTTCTTAGGTGCACAGATTTGAAAAATAAGTCACTCATGGGGAAGAAAAGCCGAACACCAGTTCCTGGAGAGCTAAAATTTGCATGATTTTAAATTTTTATATAAAATGGAAAAGAACGGGCAAGAATCAGACAGTGACAACCAATGTAGATCTGACCACAGAAACATCTAATCTTTGTATTCAGGTGACAAAGTGCTCTTCAAGACAAAAATCCCATGATGCAGTGGTTCGGGCGAATTAAGAAGAGGAAAAGTGGCACATCTATTACTAAACATTTGAAGTATAGTTAGTTAACATGGACGTGTTTACTATTATCATAGTCCAATGTATTGATTGAACCATGTTGAGATAAGAACATGATACGATCAAATATGCCTCAGAGATGGCCACCAATACTTGATAATGCGAACCTTACAGAGGGGATTTGCTTTAATCAAAATGTCCAAAGAACAGACATAAAAGTGTTACCATCGTCATTATAAGGGGGTGGAAAGAACTGCCGATAGCAGAAGGTCGCCACAACAAGCCCTGGAAGAAACATATAAGAGGAGATAGTTTATTTCTTCTTCTCTAATTGAGTTCTAATATTGATATGATACGAAATAAATTTTCTTGCAGTGTAATAGAGTAGAAAAAGACCTAGAAGACCTCCAGCAAACACATCCTGCCAATGGTGCCAATAGTCATCTACCCGAGACACGCCAACTAGAGAAGCAGCAAGTAGAGGAAGAAAAACAATGCACAGCTTTGCCACATGGCCTCTCCGATCAAATGCTTTAATCTTCCCAGATAGGTACAAAGAAAGAAAACCTAAGCCTGCAAACGACCCTGCGGAACTGAATTGCATTAGACCAGAGGTTCGTGCATAACATATATTTGTCTACTAATTAGCTAGTAACACGATGAAGTAAAAAGTAATTAATCAGTAAGAGTTATGAACTCAATTTATACTATGAATGTAGTTACTGTGTAAAACTATATGATTGCCACTTTTGACCCTCTATTTTTAAAATGAAAAGGGGAATATAAGTGAAAATGGTACAAAACGTTTACCATATCAGTCAATTAGTGATTAAAACAACTATAATTGAAATATTGTTGCTCACAAGATGTATGGCCGCTTGGGAAACTCTTGTGTCCTTCTTTTATATCACCAGCTTTGCCATGACATACCACACCTCCCCATTTATTGTAAACCTGTGAGGGTAATCAAGAAGACGATGATTATAATGACCACCTTCCAAAGTAGATTATCATTTGCTATATAAATTGATTATTTGGGGAACTATTCCCCCATATTGTAAGTTGTCAAGGTGGACCTAGGCCCTCTTTTTCCATCAAAAAAAAAAAAATTGGCGGTTTACATGCTACAGATAGTTTGGTGAAAACATTTGGCAGCTTGAGTTAATGAAGACCGGAATATGCAAAAGTGTCCAATATTAGTCCTGTTTGGAATCACGATTGAAATCACTTATAAGCACGTTTCACGTAAGTCGAGACAAAACTTATCTCACATACTTACCTCGTATTTCGTAAATCACGATTGAAAAGTTACCTATAAGCCATTCCAAACGGACCCATTAAGATAAGAAAATTTTTGTTACATTTGCACATAATTGGGCACAAGTCCCCATGATCTTAAACCTCTCAATCTCTCTGTCCAAAACATTCTGGTTAATACTAAATCATTTAATGTGAGAAAATGCAGTATATACAAGAAATAGAGTGTATGCCATGTGCCCTCTAATCAATACTCTTATTGAAATAAGGACGTCTATTATGAGAGATTGGACAATCACTTTTGACCATGCTTTTAGGTTAAGGGAGACCAATTCTTGCATTGACTGATTAACTCACCATGCCCGTCGTAGAGTTTCAAATGATGCAGACAATATCCTTAGGTTAGTTGAATGTTTCGTGGGCTAACGTGTGTATTAAGCATGTTGCTCCCAAGAGTTGCCTCTACGGCTTGACACTGTATCTCGTTTATTCAAAAAAAGAAAAAAAAGTATTCCATGCATTTGTACTACACTCAAAATAAGTTATACTATTTATAATTTTTGCACAATGGCTTCTTCCACTTTTTATGGTTGATATTGATATTAACTATACAATCAATTTGAAATAGACGTTACTTGCCTCTATTCCATCAGGAAAGCAACGCCAAAAGAAGTCAGGTCTAGGTCGGCCAACTGCATCTTTTATTGCATCAGTCATGACTGCAGTGACCAGCACCGCATATAGGAGACCTGCTAGCAATGAAGTACATTGCTTACCGCATTTCTACAATTCTTCAACGACTCTTGAGTACTAATGTACGTATATGAAAGTGCAAAGAAAATTTACCTAAAATACTGTGGTGCAAATCATAAACATCTCTCCTACGCATATAGAAGAAAAGGAAAACAGCAATGGGCAACAAAACTGCATAGAGCTGACCATTAAGAGAAAAATTATTAAATTCACTGTGTTACTTGCAACAACAGGGATTATTAACTTGCTAAAAAAGAGAAGTGTTAGAAACAAACGGGGTACATGACTAGATGCCAATAATTTGTTCGTTATCATAATAATTAATAAAGCATCAAATCAAGCAATTTTCAAAGGAGAACTATAAAAAATGAGCACAATTATCAGTCAGCTTGGCACTTTAAATTGACACCATAACATGTGAATCTTATGCAGAACAAACCTATAGACCCAACAGAACAGATCCCATGACAAGAGGACAAAGCTTTCAGGACGAAAATTTTAAATTTTTCAGATAAAGAATAAAACTTACAGGAACAGCCCACACTGGCACTGTGTTGTCTTTCATTGGATATTTAAGGTCTTCCATCATGTCCCTTCCAACAAAGCGATAAAATGGATGAATCGCATACAGAATGACCTCTAACACCAAAAGAAAAAGCAATATAAGCCAGTCTTGCAAGTGATTTCTTGCAAGTGAAGCTCCATGAGATTTGATAGTGTGAGCCGCAGGATCAACTTGCCCCATGCTTACCTGCTGTAAGAAACCAAGGCAGACAGTGAAATTGGAAAGGAATCGTCTAATTACAAGGCTGGGACATAGTAAAACTCTAAAGCATTGCCAGCACTGAGATATCAGATACTTCCAAGATGGCTTTAAAGTCTTATTGTTTGACCAGGCTTTCCTTTGTAATAAGCTAAGGCTGATACACATATACACGTTTGTTATTTCCTCTTCTGAATGAAGAAGAAACCCTGCTTCACTCATGTCAAATTTAGGTAATAATAGCAGACATACTTTCACACTTATGTCCCTACCTATGATGCATATATTTCCAGAATTCTGTTCAACTCTGCGATTATACAATTTGAATCTGTGAATCAATAAAAAATGAAGATTGAAGAGCGTGCAGGTCATGCAGGCTAAGCCAGGATAGGATTAATTCTACCAAAACATGAATATCCCAATTGCCGAATACAAAACCTTGGAAAAACTCTAAAGCTCTATTTCGGCATAAAATTTCGCTCTAAAATATGACACTACCTGCCAAATTTCATAAACCCGCAAAATTTGAGGACCATGATTTGCGTAGTTAACTGAACTACAAAAAACAATAGCGCTAGACAAAAATGGATAATTGTTGAAAAGTTACTTCATAGAGTAAAACCACTCCCTACCTAATCAAGAAAACAGAAAGAAAATCAGAAAGCAGTTCACTAATCACTAACCTTCAACAACGCCAAGAATCTTCCAAACGGAAAGAGAGATGGCAGCACATCCTTCCACGCCATAAAAAAAAAAAGAGGCAGTTTGTGAGCGCAGTCACGAAATTCCCGATAATTTTGCCTATAGTACAACAACGCTGAGATTAGCCGACAGTGAGGGGGAAGGGCGAAAGAGGTTCATCGTTCCAGAAGCGAGAGAGAGTGAGAAAAATTATCCTAAACAGGACGAAAGTGAAAGTTAAAACACAAAGGAGTGGAGACCAAGAAAAGCGGCCCCTTAAAGATTATCCCATTTTCAAAATTAAAAAAGAAAAAATGAGAAAATTTTCTCGGAAAGTTGGGAGAAAAAAATTTTCCGGCATATTTTCCACCCGTGAAGAAGAACAAGAAGAATTTACCGGTCACTCACCAGTGAATGGACGGAAAGAGAGACAGAGAAGGAAGTTTCAACTTCCCAAGTTCGAAGCAAGACGATTTGGCGCGGAGCGGTTGTTTCAACGTTCATCCTTGCGCGATCGCGTCACGATAAACTTAAACCGAAGTAACTGACTGTCTGGGGGTTGTTGGGTAACATAGAAATACTTTTAAAAAGTTTTTTTTTGTGTGAATTAAGATAAATTTTTGGGAAAATAACAAATAAAGAAGGTAGAATATCTGAAATTCTAATTTGCGAAGTTAAGGAAATATAATGATAGAGAGGGAAGTCTTTCCCAAATTAGAATTTTAAAATTTAGTAAAATGACAAAAATACCCTTTATTTTTTTTTAATAAAAAAACTCAGTCCCTCACCAGTGGCCAGTTGTAGGTAGCCACTGCCAGGCACGGGCACCGGCACCGGCCACCAGTGTGGTGGCTGCCGATGGAGTTTTTTTGCAACAGTTTTTTTTTTATATGGGAGAATATTGCAAAAAGTGGTGGGGGTGGGATTTGATTCCACAACCCCCAGCCATTTGGCCAATAAAAAGATAGATGAACATTGGGTCATCAAAGACTTCTTAGAGCTCGTTTGGATCAATTGCATACCTCCGTACGACTGTAATGCAATGGATTGCCATGTAATGACATGTAATACTCGTTACCATGAATCTGTTTGGTTTGATATCTAAGAATGTTGCAGAAAATTTAATTTTTATATTTAATCATATTTAAAATAGAATGTAATGACCAACATGTCCCTGTACAATTTCTTCCTTCCTCTTCCCCTTTCCTTCGATTTTCACCCATGGCAGAAGCAAGGTTCATACACAATCTCCCTTTTCTTTTTAACAATCAACGTTCAAATGCAGCACCCCATAACATACAAATCAGATCCAAAACTCGAATCTGAAACAAAAACGTAAAACTTGTTGACAGTAGGCGCGACTATGGAAGTAGGAGATGGAGATGTGGTCGTGAGTTTTTTGTGATACTCAAATCTGAAGAGGCTGACACTTGTATTTTCAAAGAGGCCGACATCAGAGACGTTAGCTCTGCTAACATCGGAAGAGGAGGAGAGCAACGATGAATATGAGTGATGCTAGCAAGGGGTACCTTCATGGCTTCAAACTTGGGGGAGGAGGAGGGGCGTGATGTCGATGTGGACGCCAGCATGGTAGGGAAGGAGGGAGGGTGGAGGCAGAGATGAAGAAGCGGAAGGAAAGAGGAGGGAAGGATTTGATTTGAGCTATTTTGTGTCTTTTCATTTTAGATATTAAGGGTAAAAAAGACATTTAAAATATTTTCATGGATGGTAATACTCATTCATAGGGGGTGAGGTATGAATAAGCATTACCAAATTTTTGGTAATCATCATTGTCATTGTAAACTCCATTACCTGATAAAAGAGCAACCAAACAACCTACTTATGGTAATGCAATTGTGATTACCATTGCATGTCTGCAATGGGGTTGAACCAAACGGGCCCTTAATTTTATAATGCAAACAAAAATGTAAGTTGACTCTTTTACTGTAACTCCAGCTCGTGATGACAATTTACTTGAGGATAACAGGTCTTAATTGAGAAATAACAAGTCTAAATTTGATATTACCAAAGCAACTTTTCTTAATACATAACAAGTAGCAGCATATATATTAATTAAAAATGACAATTTATTTGAAAATGACACGTCTTTACTGAAAAATGATAAGTCTAAATGTGAGACTAACAATATGTCTTTTCCTCAAGTAAATTGTCGTCATGGGTTGGAGTCACAGTAAAAGAGTCAGCTTATATTTTTGTTTGCATTATAAGATTAAGAAGCTTTTAATGGCTCAATGGTCATTTGTCCTTTTGTTGACCCAAATGGCCAAGGGGTAGTGGGATCAAATCCCACCCCCACCACTTCTTGGAATATTCTCTCATGCCAAAAAAAAAAAGCTGTTACTAACAAACTCTACCGGCAGCCACCACACCGGTGGCCGGTGCTGGTAGTGGCTACCGGCGCCCGGCCATCGGTGAGGGGTTGAGTTTTTTTTTTTTTAAAAAAGACAAAGTGTATTTTTGTCATTTCATTGAATTTCAAAATTCTAATTTGGGAAGGACTTCCCTTTCTGTTATTATATTTCCTTAGCTTCCCAAATTGGAATTTCAGATATTCTACCTTCTTTATCTATCATTTTCCCTAAATTTTTCATATATTTACTTCATATATCATAAAATTATTTTTAAAATTATGGTTTGGTATAATTACTCTACATTGTTTTCAATAGCCGTTTAGTGAAAAAAAAAATTTATACTCCTTCAAATTCAAAGTATAAACTTCAAATAATTAAATCACATATCTTAAAAAATTAATTAAAAATAATAAATATGTTAAAAAAATTATAACTTATTTTTTAAAACATTCTTATTAGAGAAAAAGTAGAAGAAAAAATAAGTTAAAAAATAAGAGAGACATAATTAATCAGAAATAAAAATTAAAATATGCATATAAATGGTCAAACGAATCCAAATTATAAATCCAAAAACAAAAACCGTTCAAAATTTTGATGGTTATATTTTGAATATGAGGGGGTATGTAATTATATAAGCAGGCTAAATACAAATTTCCATTCCAAGATCATGTGATTCAATTGGCGAATCATAGTTCCTCTAAATGGGAGGGTGTGAATCATAGTCTCAGTGATGGACAAGGTGGCGGCCGTGTGTTTCCTTTCTCTGTGACGAACGGTTGTTGCTGTGCTTCTTTGATTGATAGTTGTAAAACCGGAACGTAAGAGGTGTTTAGATAAGGTCAAACCATGGTTTAGAGAATAGCTTTTGAAGAATAAATTCTGGAGAGAATAGATTTTCTGAAAAAGTGATTCTGATAAAATGAAAGTGTTTGGATAATTGTTATCAGAAATACTTTTTATATGTACAAATTACCAAAAAGGATATAAGTTAATATGATAATTACATAAAGAATATATTTTATAATATATTTTAATTTGAAATAATAAATTTGTTAATAATATATTTTTTCTAACATAATAAATAATATATGACAAAAAGTAATTAATAAATAATTAATATGTGTAGATATATTTATAAAATATAAGATTTAGTATGTTTATAAAAGAATGATTATTTTGTTCTCCAACAAAAAAAAACTCATCAATAATTCCCATTTCCTCTTCTCCATCGTGACCTCCTCATTCCTCTTCGACCAGTATGCCAGCGAAGCTCTTTTCTTCAGCCCGGCCTTTCGCCATTTCCTCTAACCCAAATGCCTCTTCCATCGTGTCCTCCTCCTTTCTCTTCGACCGTGAAGCAATTACAAGAACTAATTTCATATCTGAAAATCGCACACCACAAAACCCCAATTCAACCGACGACGATGTGGGAGATGAGATTCGAATGGTGATGGCTATAGATGAGACGAGGCTCAGATTTAGATGTTTTGTGCTCTGCAGCAAAGCTTGATGGAGGAGAAGAAGCAGAACGGGACGATCACGGAGGAAACGAGGTTCAGATTTGATGGTGTTGTGTGCTGCAATGAAGCTTGATGGAGGAGAAACAGTAAAATGGTGACAGTCATGGAGGAAGGGGGCTGCGATTAAGGTTAGGGACGATGGAGGACGGTGAAGGAATGGGAGAACAGGCGAAGCTTGTGACCATTCTCATGGTTGTTTTGGTCAAATATCACTCCAACAGTTAATTTCTTACTCTCAAAAGCAAAAAATTCTGGCTTTTTTGCAAACCAAGGTTTCAGCGGGCAAAACCTTGGTTTTGACCCAAACCAAGGTTTTGAGAAAAATGTGGGTGTTTGGATGTCAGCTGACTCAAACCATGGTTTGAGGCCAAGAATCACTTTTCTCCAAATTGCCAAACACCCCCTTAGTGTTTTATATATATATATACACACACACACACATGTTAGTTTTAATTCTAAATATAAGATATCAATTCATTTTGTCTATATATATATATATATATAACTCAAAGTTTAAGAGGGTTATGTGGCCAAAAAAAATTTAAAGGGATTATATACATGTAAAAATAAAATTTAAAGATATAAAATTGATAAATTTGGGATTATCTACAAAGTTTAGGGTAGTTTATTATTAAATTTTTAAAAGGTATTATTTGTTTATAATTCTAAATTTAGAAAATTTTTATATATATAATTGGATGAATAGACAAATTTACCTATTATAATTCAAAAAGAAGCATCAATAAAATATTGTGTGTAAAAACCCATATAGATATTTCAAAATGATGCCAAAATACTATTTATGTTAATTCTTCCAAACGTCCGTCACTTTTTGTTTTTTACGGGATCACTTTGAGAGTGTTTGAGTAAGAATCAAACCATAGTTTTAAAAGTACTTTTACAGTATACGACGTACTACCTCCGGTCCTTAATATAAGACCCTGTTTGACTTTTATTTTGGTCTTAAATATAAGACCCCAATCCACTTCGTCTTTCATATTTATGTATTTTTTTTCCAAGATAGTCCTTCTAATAATTGTAGTTCTGGCCAATATAGTTGATTAGTAATGATATTTTAGGAAAAGTAATACCTATTTATTATAAATAACTAACTTAACTTCTTTTTTTAATCTTCTCAAATTAATCAATTGGATCTTATAATTAAGACTGAAAATAATAAATATGTTGAGGATATTACCTTGTTTTACAAAAAAAATGCTTTTTAAAAACACTTATTAGTATTGCCAAACATCCCTTTGTCCAGTTCAACTCTGCTTTCTCTTTGCTTTTCTCAATTTCTATCCCTCATTCCCTCTCATCCTTCCCCTCTCTCTTCCCTACACCAAGAGTCCGATATCTCTGTTTTCCTTTTAAGTGTTCTTTGATCCACCTCCCTTTCTCCATTTGTACCCATCTTCCAAATGATCCACCTCGTTTTTCAGCATGAACGCGGATCTCGGCTCTCTCTGTTTCTTCTTATTTGTTTTCACGGCTTTCAATCTGACCCAATCAAAAACCACATCCCACAGAAACATTTGATATCAAAAACCATCCCATCATAGGTGTTCCATCGTGAGCAGTCTTTCATGGTTTCAAAAGTCAGTACTTGGGCCATTCTAAATTGGAAAGTTGGCAAGTACTCTTTCTATTCTTAATATAAAATCTAATTATTAAGTTAAATCTGATACTAAATATAAACTTATTTCTTATATTTATTAATGTTTTCTAAACTATCCCTATGGATATTTTCTCAACAATAACAAAATAGAAGAGGGAAGGAGAGAAGATGTTAAGGAAGATGATTGTATGTTTTAGAAAAAAACATATCATATTTTTTATAATTAACTAACTTACCTAACTTTTTTAATCTAATCAAGTTAGTTAAATATGTCTTATATTGAGAATTATTTTTTATTACAAAAATATGATGATAGTATGATAATGATCTGATAACGATGGTAGGGGACGGCTTCATAGTGAAAGGGATAACCATAGAGAACCCGGCAGGGCCCAGCAAGCACCAGGCGGTGGCCCTCAGAAACGGCGCCGACACCTCCGCCTTCTATCAATGCATCTTTGTGGGCTATGAAGACACCCTCTACGTCCGCTCCCTCCGTCAGTTAACGTTCTACCGTGAATGCGACATCTACTGCAACGTCGACTTCATCTTTGGCAACAACGCGACCTCCGTGCTCTGTAACCTGTACGCAGGCAAGCCCAATGACAGGTAGAAGAACCTGTTCACGGCTTAAGGCAGATATTGAACGCTTGGGGTGGAAAAACCGAAAAAGAGAGAAGAGAGAGGTGGAAGAATAAGAGAGAGATTGAGAATGGTAGGAGAGAGCATATAGCTGACTGGACAAAGTGGGTCCCAAAAAAAATGAAGAACGTTTAAGAGAATGAGAACATTTTATTATGATACCACTATTTCGATATTACAATACGTAAATTTGGCCCTTTGTCCTGAATAATTTAGTCTGTCAAAAATAGACCCGGTCAGACACTCAGTTTATACCGTTGATTTCTTCCTTTGAACCCGAAAGGACTATGAGTATAATTTTTTATTTATGAATATGTTTTTTTTTAAAATCAAAGACATTGACTTTATTATTCTAGGCGAATGAATGATCTGCTGACTCACAGCTACCGAAATGTAGAGATTGACTTTTCTCATTTTTGATTGTCTAGTGTTTATATACAAATTATCATGGAAAAATAACAAAAAAACAAGAAACTAAAAATTTGTAAATACCAAATAAAAAATATCAACAAAAATTTGTTGTCATTTGCAAATTCAATATTATCAACACCAAATAAAATGTTGTTACTAAATCTGATTTGGAATTAATAATTTTTAACCTTTTTTTTTTTGTCATTCTCCCAATTATCATTCCCTCCTTTTATTTTAATGTTAGTTTTTTCTCAAGCAAATTTTTGTTTTTGTTCTTGTTTTCAATTTTTTTATAGAAATATTACTTCCGGTTCTTAATATAAGAGTTAGTTAACTAATTTTAGTAGATTAAGAAAACTAGTTAAGTTAGTTATTTATAATAAAAAGATGTTGTACTCCTCCGGTCCTTAATATAAGACCCATTTAACTAATTTGATTAGATTAAGGAAATTAGGTAAGTTAGTTAATTATAAGAAAAATGACATATTTTTCCTAAAACACCATAATCACCTTTCTTAATACCTTATCTCCCTCTTCTATTTGATTATGGTTGATAGAGTATCTATAGGGATAATTTAGAGAAAATTAATAAATATGAGAAATGGGTCTTATATTTAGGACCAAAACCAACTCAAAAATTGGGTCATATATTAAGGACCGGAGGAGTATTTCCTAAAATATTCTTACTAATTAAGTGTAATTGTTAAAACTATCATTATTGCAAAGACAATCTTAAAAGAAATAGATAAATATAAGAGACAAAATATATTAGAATATTATTTTTAGGACTAAAATAAAAATCAAATGAGCCTTTATATTGAAAACCGAAAGTAATATAAAAATGAATCAAATTCGAACATTGTCCAGTTTAATTAGGGAACATCTTTTAAAAGAATTTTTTTGCGTTTACATAAATTTAAATTTTTTTTTTACCTTGAACATAAATTTAAATTTGAGGCCTCTCCAAAATCCCTTTTCTGAATTATAGTCTCAGTTATGGACAATGTGGGGGCTGTGTGTTTCCTTTGTCTGTTAGGAAGGGCTGTAGCTATGCTTCTTTGATTGGTAGTTGTAAAACCGGAATTTAGTGTTTTATATATACACACACGTCCGTTATTTTTAATTTTAAATATAAAATTTCGATCTATTTTATACACGCATATATAACTCAAAGTTTGAAAGGATTATGTGGCCCAAAAAAAAAGTTTAAAGGGATTATATACATATAACAATAAAATTTAAAGATATAAAATTGATAAATTTGGGATTATCTACAAAGTTTAGGGTAATTTATTATTAAATTTTTAAAAGTTATTATTTGTTTATAATTCCAAATTTAGAAAAGTTTTATATACATAAGTGGGTGAATGAGTAAATTTACCCATTATAATATAAAAAAAAGCAAAATACATTTAAACATTTTAAAATGGTGCAAAAATATTCTGTTAATTCTTCCAAACGTCCGTCACTTTTTGTGTTTTACGGGGCCACTTGGTCCAGTTCAGCTCTCCGCTTTCTCCTGCTTTTCTCAATCTCTCTCCGTCTCTCTTTCCCCCACCAAGAGTCCGATATCTGTGTTTTCTTTTCAGTGTTCTTGGATCCACCTCCCTTTCTCCATTTGTACCCATCTTCCAAATGACCCACCTTATTTTTCATCATGAACGCCAATCTCGGCTCTCTCTGTTTCTTCTTATTTGTTTTCATGGCTTTCAATCTGACCCAATCAAAAACCACATCCCACAGAAACATTTGATATCAAAAAGCATCCCATCAGAAGTCTTCCGTGGCGAGCAGTCTTTCATGGTTTTAAAAGTCAGTACTTGGGGCATTCTAAATTGGAAAGTTGACAGTGACAAGTAATACTTTCTATTAAAAAAAAATGATGATAGCATGATAATGATCTGATAACGGTGGTAGGAGACGGATTCATAGTGGAAGGGATAACCATAGAGAACCCGGCGGGGCCCAGCAAGCACCAGGTGGTGGCCCTCAGAAACGGCGCCGACACCTCTGCCTTCTTGTGAATACAAGTGAGTGTTTTAAAAGTGAAGTCGCATGTTGTGCAAGAGAAAAGGAGCTCAAATGTACTACTTCCGGTTTTTAATATAAAATTCTGTTTGATTTTTTATTTGGTTCTAATTATAGGACCCTAATTCATTTTATCTCTCATATTTATATATTTTTTTCCAAAATAATCCTTCTAATCATGATAGTTTTAACCAATACACTTAATTAACAAGGATATTTTAGGAATGACAACACTTATGTATTACAAATAACTAACCTAACTTATTTCCTTAATCTCTTCAAATTAGTCAACTAGGTCTTATAATTAGGACCGGAAGTAGTATATATATTATCTTATATTATTGAGTTAGTGAATGGACCTAGCTAGAGGAGAAGGAGGATCACCAAAGGGAAACACAGTTGAAAACTAACGATTTCCCTTTTTACAAAATACTTTTGTAAAAATAAATTATAAAATTATATTAAGAGAGCTTAACAGAAAATCTTTGTTTATTAGTTTATTTTTTGAATTAGCCAAAGGTTACTCAATGTTGGGAAAGTTTTATTTCTCGTTAAATCAGGATTATCCCTTCATCAATCCTTTTCCATGCATTAATGCTTGCCAACGTCCTGAAATTCAATTTTTGAATGCCTCTAACTTTCATAACCGAAGGTCTAGAGAGTGACTTTTTTCATTATTAATTGTTTAATGTTTATATACAAATTATCATGAAAAAATGACCAGAAAAAAATGAACTAAAAATTTGTAAATACCAAATAAGGAATATTAAGAAAAATTTGTTGTCATTTGTGAATTCAATATTATCAATATCAAACGAAGTGTTGTTATCAAACCTGATTTAGAATTTAATAATTTTTAACTATTTTTTTGGTCATTCTTCCAATTATAATTCCCTCCTTTTGTTTTATATGTTAGTTTTTTCTCAAGCAAATTTTTATTTTTATTTGCAATTTTTTATAGAACTATTACCTCCAATCTTTAATATAAGAGCTAGTTAGCTAATTTTAGTAGATTATAAAAACTAGTTAAGTTAGTTATTTGTAATAAATGTCAAATTTGTAAATGCCAAATAAGGTATGTCAACAAAAATGTGTTGTCATTTACAAATTTAATGTTGTCAATACCAAATGAAGTATTGTTAGCAAACCTGATTTAGAATTTAATAATTTTCAACTTATTTTTTTGTCATTTTTCCAATTTTCATTCCCTCCTTTTGTTTTATATGTTAGTTTTTTCTCAAGCAAATTTTTGTTTTTATTTTCAATTTTTTTTATAGAACTATATATTACCTCAAGTCCTTAATATAAGAGCTAGTTAACTAATTTTAGGATATTACAAAAATTAGTTAAGTTAGTTATTTGTAATAAATATGTGTTTTCTTAAAATATTTTTACTAATCAAGTGTAATGGCTAGAATTACTATTATTACAATGACTATCTTAAAAAAGAAAGACAAATATGAGAAATAAAATAGATCAAGATTTTATTTTTAGAACCAAAATAAAAATTAAACTAGTTTATAAATTAGAAACCGGAGGCAGTATAAAACTGATTCAAATTTGAACACTGTCCAGTTCAACCGGGGAACATCTTTTAAAAGAATTTTTTTGCATTTACATAAATTTAAATTTGATGCTCGCCAAAACCCCTTTACTGAGGATCAACATTCATGAATTACTATACATAGCCAAACAAGCAAAGAATTTATGTCGGCCAAAGAAAAAGTAAAAAATTTATATAAGATTTACTAGACAAATTTTTTAATGATCCTGATTAAATCTAATTAAAATATCAAAATTCAAATTCAAGTCTACACTTTTAACAAATTCTTAATCAAGCTAAAAGACTTAATTAGAATTTTTTTAATGTTGTTAAAAGACCTAATGTCCCTATATAGTTAAAAAAAGAAAAATGAAAGTAGGTGCATGCCTAATTTCAATTTTAATTATTTCAATTGGATTTAAATAATATTTTGTTCTTCTTTAGATCATTAAAATTTTTATAAATAAAAAAATTATGGCCAATAAAAAAAAATTGAAAAACAAGATTAAAAAAATACCAAATTTCTAGGGATTCATGGAATTACAGAGACACTAGGGCTAATAAAAAATGTTTACAATTTCGAATATTAAAGATTAATTGGATTGAAATTTTTTTTTAAAAAACGGATTAAAGATTCAAAGATTTCTCATATACTACTTCTGATCCTAATTATAAGATCTTATTTTTATAAACGATGTGTTATAATTAGGATTGGAGATAGGATATATCAAGATTAAGTTATGAATTCGCAAATCGCGCTAGGCTCATCAATTTTTTTTTTTTTAAAAATCTCAACTAAATTTAATTATAAAGAGGCACTTTGGTGTTTTGACAATATGATTAGATCTCTTGGCCTGATTAGGAATTTGCTAATAATGTAAACTTAAATATAGACTTCGGTATTTAAGGTAGAATTAATTGGGATTCTCCCAATTTTTTATTATTTATTTTTATAAATACTACTTTTATCAATCTCAAACAAGTCCAATTGCACTATTGCAGTGTTGGGATAAGTGTTCAATACTTAAATCCTTATCTATAAACTGTTAATTATGCGTGGGAATACAATCACATTATTAATGAACATAATGAAGCGTTGAAAATTCCAATTGTGGCCGGCTACAATGCAAAAGCATAATCAATAATATCCGCTTGTTTTCAGATGTTGATTTTGATTGGGATAAAGGTGCTTAGCTCACACCGCTCAATAATTCCGCATAGTGCGTCATTAATTAGACTACAATTATACATTTATACTACCTCCGGTTTCAGTTTTTGGTATAAAACTTAATTAAGTAATTTGACTATATTAAAAAAATTAGTTAAGTTTATTTTTTGTGGTAAATAAGTGCTTTTTTTTTCTTTTTAAAATATCATTATTCATTACGTATATTTGAATTACTCATTAATAGTAACTCTTTAACATATGCAACTACTATATGGATTATTTAAGAAATAAATAAATAAATATTAGAGACAACACGAATTGAGGTCTTATATTTAAAATTAAATTAAATATTAAACTAACTCTTATATTATAGATCAGAAGTAGTAGTGAAAAAAAAACCGTTTTTTTGGGCAAGAAGTAAAAACTTCTATTTCATGCAAACTTCTAAAAACTAGATTGATCAATGGTGGAAGTAGTGCCCAAGGGTCAATGGTCCTAGTATTATTTTTTTGAGTTAATACAAACTATAGTTTTTTAAGTTTATCTTTATTTTGGTTTTGATCTCTCAAATTTCTTTTCATTTAAAAAATATTAGTCCCTATAATTCAATAAAAACTTGGATTATTTTGTCCCTAAAGAAACTAAAACCTATGTTTTGAAACTTGATGAACCAAAAATTATATTAACTTTTTTTTTACCGGAGTCCTAGTAATCTTAAATTAAACTCAACTCAATCATAATTAAAATAATATAATTTAATTTAAATATGTAAAATATTTATATATAATAAAAACATTAATTATATTTATGTATATCAAATATTATTCTTTCTTAACCTAATCAATTGATTCAGAACTACCGATTCATTGGTGCATTGGCTAATCTCATATGGGTTTAAATTAAATCAAATGCCACTATTTAATAGTGAGAAAACAAGAAGTTGGTGAGAATGGGACAGGTTGGAAGCCCAGTGGTGTCCCATCCCTTGTTCAAGATTGGTTCCTGCTATGACTTCCTACACCAAAACAAACACACTAATTATTAACCATTTCATGATCCAAATTCCAAAACCACTTTTTCTATGGCTCATCGCTCACTATAATTTATATATTACCTCTAATCTTCAACTTGGTTAATTAATTTAAAAAGATTAAGAAAACTAAATAAATTAACTTAAAGTATTTATATTTATTATTTTTTTCAAACTAATTTACCTAACTAGTAAATTGATTTATAATTTAATGATGCACATAAATATTTTAGATAAATTACTTAATATATGCTATGATATTATTGAGTCTTATATTAAGGACTAAAGATAACACTTTATTTTTTTTTAATAATTCCTAGATAAAGCATTTTTTGCTCTTCCCTCTATTTCTTATATTAAGCTTAAAAGCACACAAATAAAACATGAGAAGATTTATATTATATTGAACGGATAAATTAATACATAAGAAATATTAGGAGAGTTATCTCCCAATTTTGCTGACAAGTTCAAATTATAACTGATAATATAGAATATAAGATAGTCGTATTAAAAATATATAAAATCTAAATTTAAGACTTCTTTTATAATTCTAATCATAAGCTACTTTCAGGTTTCAACATGTTCTATTAGAAATAGAAATAGCTTTTCAACCTTATTAACTTTGTTATAAAAAGTAAAACTTTTTAACTTTATTCTGTTTCAATACTCGCATATACATATTTTAATGAGAATTTTAAGCAAAAACAATAAACTAGCCAAAAAAATTATATATATTTTTAATAAATTTATAAAATGACTTATATTAAAAAAGAATTCATCAGGATAGACATAACGGAAGGATATTGTTATTTACTTGCACTCATCATCGTACTTTAATTTAAGAGACGCCTACTAGGCCCGTTGGCCTTCATGTTTAAAATTACTTATATACATATTTTATATAAATTAAAACAAAACTCTTCTCACATATTTACATTATATTTTGTAAATTATTATTAAAAAATTATTTATAAATTGTTTTAAATGAGCTCTAAATAATTGACAAAACATGTTATTAAATGCCTACCAAACTTGTCCATTATTAGTAGGTGCAATCATAATCACTCACAAAAAGGGAACCTGTTTAACGTTCAACTAATTCACATTAATTCTGACTGAATCATTTTTAATTGTTGCAGGCCCCAAAAAGAAAAACAAAAGAATAATTTTTAATTGTAAATATTACTTTTATTTATTTTATAACTTTTCTCCAGTTGTTCATTTTTTTTAAGTATAGGTATCTTCTTAATTATTAAAGGCAATCTTGTTTACGGTATTATTTAACACTAAATGCAAGCAATGAGCACCCGCACCTCTCCTAGCGAGATTTGAACCTTTGTTTGACAAATTGCAAGTACCTAGCCCTCCAGTATGTTCCACCCAGTTAGTAGTTCAAATTTGATAGTGACTTTTTCCCCCTCTTACACATAGCTGGAACCTTTTTTTAGCAAAAATTCAAATATTAATTTATCACATTATAAAAAACTTATTTTTTTTATTAGACTCAACTCATATTGGCTGATTGTCATGGAATTTGAATTAAAGTGAGCAGTAAGAGTTGGTGGGTTTATATGGGCTTCTTTGATTCTGGACTGAGCCCATTGGGCTTGAATTTGAAAAGAAATGTATGATTCAACATGATTATATACAGACCATAAGTTGGGGAAGATATTCAAAATCCCAATATGAGTTTGCTTTATTGCTTAGCTGGTAAGCAGCTCTTTTGTAATGGAGCGTCATGAATTTGAATTTGAACTTCGTCTTCTTCGTGGAAACCTAAACGAGCTACTTTCCACCAGTGACACCAACTTGTATCCCAGTTTGCTTGTGAGGCAAGATTTTTAACATATAATAAAAAATAAGACTGAACGTGAGATAAGTATAGAAAACATAATTATAAAAAAAAAAAAGAAAAATGTTTAGTTGTTATTGTCTTATAGGTATTTAGAGAAGAAATGTTCGGTTTATTTTAGCTTTGACAATGGTTTATCTGAACAACGGCTTATTAACATAATGGAGTTGGTTTGGTTTGTCTGGTTTTGAACATTTGGCCAATGGTTAAGTATTTTAGTTTGCTAATATAGTAATATGTATAATCTAAATTAAAAATTTTATGAGATTTTTGTGTGTGTATTTATTGAAAAGAAATGAAATTGAAAACATGTAAAAAGGTCCAAGGCTCCTAAGGCCTGGGGCCTTATAAGAATGAGAGAAGAGCTTTGCCATCAAGATATTTTTTATCAGATAATACTTAAATCAAATTTCTTATAATCATTATATTAAGTTTTCTAATCATATTTTATCATTTATTTTATTTTTATATATCACCATTTAATCCTAAACCCATGTGAAAAAAAAAACAGGATACATGGATTGAAAAACTTGGCATAAATTTTATTATTTTATTATTTGATTAAGGGTTTTTTCTTTTGATGCTTAGAGTGCAAAGAGTTTTCACCTCTTTAAACAAGTATACTTCTCATGATTCAAACTTGTAAATTTTATCATTTTTTATATCATTTCTGGTTCTTAATATAAGAGCTAATTGACTAATTTGAGTAGATAAAGAAAATTAGTTAAGTTAGTTATTTGTAATAAATAGGTGTTATTTTTTCGAAAATATCCTTACTAATCAAGTGTATTGGTTAGAACTACTATTATTACAAGGATTACCTTTAAAAAAGAATAAATATAAAAAACAAAGTGAATTGTAATACTCCTCCGATCCTTATTATAAGACCCAATTTAATTTTTTATTTGGTCCTAATTATAAGACCCAATCCATTTTCTCTCTTATATTTATGCATTTTTTTCCAAGATAATCCTTCTAATAATGATAGTTTTAGCCAATATACTTAATTAGCAAGGATATTTTAGGAATAACAACACTTATTTATTATAAATAACCAACTTAACTTACTTCCTTAATCTCCTCAAATAAGTCAATTGGGTCTTATAATTAGGATCGGAGGAGTATTATATTTAGGAACAAAATAGAAGTCAAACTAATTTTTATACTACCTCCAGTCCTAATTATAAGAGCTAGTTGACTAATTTGAGGAGATTAAGGAAATAAGTTAAGTTAGTTATTTGTAATAAATATGTGTTGTCTTTCCTAAAATATCTTTGGCAATCAAATGTATTGGCTAAAGATACTATTATTAGAAAGATTATCTTTAAAAAAAATATATAAATGTGAGAGACAAAATAGATTAAAGTCTTATATTTAGAACTAAAATAAAAATCAAACAGAATTTTATATCAAGGTAATATAAACTTAAGCCTATCAAGAGTCAATCCATTTTCCACCCTCAGGTGAGGATAAACTTTTCTATCTTCAACTGTGAAAAATCGAATCATTAAAAATTTTATTGAAATCCTACATTATCTCTTCCTTACATACTACTATTAAACTATAGAATCCCTGCTGGCAAAAGAAAAAAAAAAAACTATAGAATCCCTCATTTTTCTATGCACAATAACTTTAGCATGTGATTTTTTTTTTCTTCCAGCCGAATAATCATGTGATGGTATCCGAGATTTTTCATCTAGCAATTTAGTTAAAATAGAGACAGAGAAGAAAGGCAAAGGATCAGTGTATTTATGAGTGTGGGTTCCACAATATCATCTTATTTCAACTTAATTGCTTGAATAATGAAATAATTGATGATTAAGCATTGAAAAGCTTTTAATTCTTATGGCCGTCAGTCCCCACCATTTTCTTTAGATATATGATTGTTTAATAGTAAAAGATTTGATTTCAAAATGAGCATCCTCCAAGAACAACTATGATTTGATATTATTCCTAGAAAGAAATAATTAATTTGAGGATCTTAAAAAAATTAATTAAGTTTGTTATTTGTAATAAATACATGTTAATTTTTTTAAACTATCTGCTTAATTATGTGAATTAGTAATTTTTCTTTATGAAATCTTTTATAATCAATAGAAATATTTTGAGGTGAAAATTATAAATTTGAGAGATAAAATAGATTAATGTCTTGTATTTATGATCAAATTTAATTCTTAACTTGTTTTTATATTAATAATTGGAGGTAATATTAATTATAATAGGGGAACATGGTATTGAAATATTTCCAATTGACTGTTTTTTTCCCTTTTCTTTGTTTTTCTTCTTTATTTTTGGGACAGCAAAGGTGCATCTTGAAAGGGGAAAGAAAGAGAAAAGTACTCCCCCCGGGGCTAGAATAAAATATCCATTCCAATCCTTAAAAAAAAAAAAAGAATATCCATCACTTGTCAATCATTTCAAAAAAAAAGTTTATTCCTTACTTTAAATATTACATATTCCTCCTCTTTTTAATATTTTAAACTTACTTAATTAATTTTGAGTAAATTAAAAAAAT
This sequence comes from Neltuma alba, assembly GCF_004799145.2. NCBI lineage: Eukaryota > Viridiplantae > Streptophyta > Magnoliopsida > Fabales > Fabaceae > Neltuma > Neltuma alba. Next base: position 47,976 of record NW_021633376.1, read on the forward strand.
TAAGTAAATTATTTAACCATAATAAATATAACTTGATCTCCTTAAAATACTCTCATAGAATATTAGAATATACTATATTGATTTATAATTTACAAAAATTAATTTGAGAAAAATGTTAAATATGAAAAATGAAATTAATTAAAATTATTTTTTAACTAGCTTTTATATTTTGACACGAGAAGTATTAAGAAAATTGTAACGATTTTATTCCCTTCTCAGGTACGTTTGAATTTCAAGGCAAATTCTTTAACATTGAATTTCATTGAAATATATAAAGAAATACTGAAGAATAAAAATAAAGTTGTACCAAATTCCAGGAAGAGTCTGAAGAAAATTGTAAGGATAAAAAATTGCAAGAAATCCGTGAGTGACAGACGATATTATTGATGCCTTGTAAATAATGCAGTTCTAAATAAATTTGTCATATTGAAACTGTGGGATTTGTACATTTGAATGGGAATTGAAAATTAATGGGGCAATATTCACCACGTGACTTTTTTATTTAATGATACTCCTCCGGTCTTTAATATAAGACCCATTTAACTAATTTGATTATATTAAGGAAGTTAGGTAAGTTAGTTAATTATAGAAAAAGTGACACATTTTTCCTAAAACACCATAATCATCTTTCTTAATACCTCCTCTCCCTCTTCTACTTGATTATGGTTGAGGGAGTATCCATAGGGGTAATTTAGAAAAAATTGATAAATATGATAAATGGGTCTTATATTTAGGACCAAAACCAACTCAAGAATTGGGTCCTATATTAAGGACCGGAGGAGTATCTTATTAAAAAGAAAAACTAATTTCATGATTTAGAAAATGCTTATAAATTATTCATGATATGACCTCATATTGATAAACAAATTTTTTTTATGTATAGATACCTATTTGAAACATTTTGTGTTTTGCTTTTTCGCAACTTTATGACAATTTATATTAATCATTCATTTAGATATTTATATCAATGCTGATGATTTTTATAAGCCCCCTGAAACATGCAATATGTAAATTATTGCATGGGAATATTACTTTATTGTAATTATTAAAAAAAAATTGTAAAGTGCAGATCAGAACTAATTCGGAAGCACCTGATTCTCTGCCACCTTGTAAAACGTAATGTCGTCAGGTAAAAACGTTGTCGTGGCAGTTGCAAAAAGGCGCCCCTTCTCGGCGCCGCAACCTGAGACGGCTAGATTTTCGTGGCCGTATACATGGCGGCCGCGCTTTGCATTTCTTTGCTTCGTGGTTGGTCCAAAGAAACGCGCCTTATGATGTGGAGTGTGGGCAGCATAAAGGACCAAAAAGGTTTAATTTTGGGAGAATTGCAATTAGATCCCATACAAGGGAATTAAATATAAAAAGGTCCCTTGAAATCATGAAATTATTCTGAAATCTCAAGGGACTTTTTTATAATAAATTTTATTTGTTTAATTACCAAATTATCCTTTTTCTTTTTTAAAAATTTGTATTGACAACTGAAAGAGCAGTGGTTGACAACTCAGGGTGTAAGGATTGACAACTATCGTGACTAATTTGACAACTTATGGTGTGATATGCTGAGAAAATGTATTGTCAAACCAGCCGTGATAGTTGTCAATCCTTGTACCCTAAGTTGTCAACCACTGCTCTTTCAGTTGTCAATGCAAACTTTTTTTTTTTTTAAAAAAAGAAGAGTAATTTGGTAAGTGAATAAATAAAATTTAATGCAAAAATTTTTTTGGGACTTTAATATAATTTCATGATTTCAAGGGACCTTTTTGTATTTAATTTCCTTGAGTGGGACTTAATTGCCATTTTTCCTTTAATTTTTTAAAAATTATTTCCTTAAATAGTTCAATTAAAATTTGATCATCTCAATGCAGCACAAGCTACTTAATTATTCACATAGATTAAATAATTTAAATAAATTAGTTAATTATAACAAATATAATATAATCCTTCTAAAATATTTATGTGTAACATTAAATTGTATATTAGTTTATAAAGTTTGGAGAAAAATAATAAATAGAGAAGACAAGTGGATTGTTAGAATCAAATTTAACCTTCTAATTAGCTTTTGTTTTAAGAATATGAAGGAGCACTATTTAAAATAATTTCTATATATTTTTATGTTCAAGTTTAATTCAAGAAAATATTTTACATTAAATTTAATAAGTAAAATTTATTAAATTTGCTAATAATTTGATAAACAAAATATTATTTTATAAAATATTGTTATTCGAAACAAGGAATTAAGGTTTAATTAGAATTTTATGTATAAAATAACTTAATTTATCCTTCATATTTTATGCATTATTAAAGAATATTTCTCATGTCATCCAAATTTTCATATTTATATATTATAACTTCAAGTGTAAAGCATAGTTAATGACTACTAGATTAAGGCTTCAATCGCATATTTCATTTCCTATTTGAAATTATAATTACACAACCTCCAATATTTAATATGATATCTAGTTTTTCACCCAAAAAAAAAAGAGATCTAGTTTGTATTTAATTATGTTTTGAAAGAGTGATATGAGAAAATAGGTATTTTTGATTTTATCTAATCTATAGGAGCCTATTTCAGCGTCATAGACTTTTTTGTTTTTACACCGGACAATTTTTATGTTATGAAAGAATAAAATTTGAACTATAAACAAGATCTTATATTAAGAATATGAGGTAATATAATTTTTAAAATTTTCCTAATGAAAAATATAAATATGTTTTTGAATACAAACAATAAAATTAATTATTAAAAAATAATAAAAGTGAGAGATATTATATATATATTTTTAAAAAATTTATATAAAAAATATCTTTTTAAAGTGGTCCCAATTGCCGAAGGAGATCAGATGTTCCAGTTTTGGTAAAGATACCAATTCTCTTTACCAACTTGCATCCTTCCTTCTTTCCCGCAGACACAACGAACCAAATCCATCTGATCAAAAAAATTAATATGTAAGTTGCTATTATTTCCCCTGCTTAAATTTTTAATTAAGTTTGTATAGTTTTAAAGACTTGATAAAAAATATAGAGACCTAATTGAATATCAGATAATGCTGTAAGAACTTGATAAGAAGGAAAAAAATCACAAGGACATAGTTAAAATTTAGGTGAAATTATAAGGATTTGCGGAATAATTTTTTTAATGAAAATACTAATGAAATAAAGTAAATAAAAAATGAAAAAGAAGAAGAAGAAGAAAAGGTATAGGCTAACCAAGGAAGTCCAACCAATTAAAAGTCCGTTTGGATCAGCGATTGAAAAAGTAGTTTATTATCAATTTGATTTTTGAAAAAGTAAAGTTGAGTAAAAGTTAAACTAGATAAGTTGAATTATATTTGAATTGAAGTTAAGAAAAGTTAGTTTGTAAAAAGTGAGATTGGTAAAAAGTTATTTAGATTATGATTGAGTAACAGTAAACTTGTTTATAAAATTATCAAAATGGTTATGAGTTTTAATAAATAATGAAACATTATTAAAAAATAAATTTTACATAATACAATGGATTTAAATTAATTTAATATAAAGAAGTGAAATTTAGTGAGTGAATTAAATTTTAAAACTTTAACGAAATCATAAAAAATATTTTAAATATAAAGTGAAACATGATCAAAAAATAAATTTACATAATACAATAAATTTAAATTAATTTAATATAAAGAAATGAATTTAATAAGTGAATTAAATTTTAAAAATTTAGAGAAATTATAAAAAATATTTTAATAATGATTAAGTAAGTAATTTTACTTTGTAAAATTATCAAAATAAGTAAGACTTTTATTAAATAATAAAAAATAAAAAATTATCAATTTACATAATATAATAATTTTAAATCATTTATAAGCTCTTGTTGATCTCATATATTTTCTTTTATTTTTATTATTTATTATAAGGACATATTTGAAAATAAAAGAATATTTCTAGGAGCATATTTAAAAACAAAAATATATTTCTAACTTATTTATTACTTTCAACTAATTCTAACTGATTTTTTATTATCCACAAATTAGTTATTTGAGACTTATAATAAGAACTAAATGAGGCAATAAATTTTTTAATTTTTTCTCTCTCAGTGTTTTAAAAGTTATAAGTCATAAGCTGTTAATTTTAGCTTATAGCTTATTGTAGCTTTTTAAGTAAAAGCCAAATTGCTCAATTACCAAGCCAAACAGCACAAATTCTTCAAACGGGCTTATACTTGGAAAAAAAAATAGCTTATTTGCCTTCAAACGCTTAGCCAAACAAGCTCTAAGAGTATGTTTGGCCACTGTTTGAACATGAAAAAGTGTATTGGAAACTGCAAAACGTTGGTCGGTGGTGTGATTAGAGATGGAGTGTCGTTTTGATCAACTTTTTTCCCATCCAACTTTTTATTTTTTTTGCCCATTACCACCATGGAAAGAGAAGATAAAATGAAGATGAGCAGAAAAATAAGTGGTATTTAAGTGGGTCTTAATCTTAACCTAATAATCTAATTTTTTTTTCAAAAAAATTAACTAATAAAAATTAATTAATTTAATTTATTATTTTTCTCAAATTTATCAAATTGTACACATATGATATATTAAATTCGCTCCTTAATATAAGAGCCTAATAGATTGATTTGAATAGATTAAGTTGAGAAGTAGCTCTCTTTACACACTTAATATTTAGTTTGTATTTCACAAATCATGATTGAAAAGTTATTTTTAAACCATTCCAAACAAGTCCATGAATAACATGAAGCTAAAAAATGTTTGAAACTTGAAAGGCACATGGAAGATTAATAATGTTTAAATTATTTATCAATTGTTTTTATGAAATTTACAAACCAGTTTGTGATAAATATTGGGGAAATTACTTTAACATCCCATGTATTGAAAATAAGTGATAGACACTATGATTGCAATTGAGAAAAATCATTAAAAAAGTCTTCAACATAAGTAATTGTTTGTTATGTGAAATTATACAAATCCATATATGTCGAATTGGAAAATACTATGAGGGGATGATATTCTTCAATCTCACATACAGGGGTTTGTCCAATCCCCATATAACAAGCAATCTTTCATGTTAAGCACTTTTTTAATAGATTTTCTTAACCCCAATCATAATCTATATATTTCATTTTTATGTATCGTATAAAGCATTTTCATAATCCCTACAATAGCCTTGGTGGGTATAGATCCAAGACTTTGTTTCCCAAAAATATGTCAACAAAATGGGCCATTAATACCATCTTATTAATTATCATCATGTTGTAGAATGTTATATATGACTATATGAGTAATAGTTGGAGTAAATAGTTGGCAAAAAAAAAAAAGTTGGAGCAAATAATAAAAACAACTACCTATTAGATATCCACAAGTTTGGTGTAAAAAATATATATATATTCACAAGTAATACTAACTTATTATTACTATTTATTAATCACCTTATAACATAGTAACAGATAAGTTTTCACTTTGAAAGAAGAGGCTATGAACCTGTGAGTTCATCGGAGGAAATTTTTTATTTTTTTTAATTTGAGAATATTTTTCATAAATGCACACCAAAATTTATTTATAATTAAGGCTTACGAGACTCCACAATAACTTAATTATTTGAAAGGATCTTAAAAATGACTTAGGGTGTTGTGTGAGAGTTGAGACTTCAAAATAAAATTTTTAAAAATATTTAATATTCGCATTGTTTAAATATTTTTTATTATCTTTTTTTTTAATGAAACTAAAACGAACTACGCTTTAAGCGTTTACGTCAGTATCCAGAAGGCACCTAAGAAAATCAGGAGGTGAACTGAAGCAAACAAATCCTTCGGCTACTTCTTGTGCTCTCTTCACAAGACAATCCGCAACATAATTGGAACCACGATTGCACCATTCAAGACTAGCTTCCCACTCCTTCTCCAGCCGTTTGTGAATTTTTGTAAGCAGATGATAGTCAGGATGCTCCTCGCTCCAACCATTTGCTAAGCATTCGACCACTTCCAAGCAATTGGTCTCCACCACTATTTTCTTCCATTGCATCTCCCAAGTTCAACGCAAGCCCATCATCATCGCCCAAGCCTCAGCTAGAAAGCTGTTACCTCTGTCGATGTTGAGAAGAAACCCTGACAGAACTTCGCCATTGTGATCGCGAGCAACACCACCACAGGCAGAGTTATTCCTAAGTGGGTCGTAGGATCTGTCCACATTGAATTTAACAAACCCCACCAACGGCGAGTTCTACTTGAAGTGATGATGCACCCCATCTGAGTTTCCACACAGTCTAAACTCTGACCAGTCCACCATAGCACGTACCTGAGTAACGATTTGGATCGGCCCTTTAGCTTTATCATTAAAGATCCCCTCATTTCTGTTAATCCACAGCCTTCTGCTCATTATGGCAAACCAAATACACCATGAAGTGCCCATATACTTAGACCTTTGATTTATGTTCCAGGAGATCCAGGTTGAAGCATTAGTGAAAGAGAAGAATTTCTCGCTAAGTTCAGCAGGCATTATTCTTTTCCAGTAGATTATCGCTTGATCGTATTCTCTTAAGGCATGAAGGATATTCTTTTTTTTTTGCTTGGACAGAAAGTGCAACTATTTTCTTATTGTAAACCTCTCACCACTCTTAACTCATTTGTAAGCAGGCGGCCATGAGCGCACAACCAGAGGAAAGTTTTGCAACGTTGTGGTATGGGTAGCTTCCAAAGTCTACCCCACCCCATACGTACCGGGGACGGGTTCTGATTACACACAAGGGAATAAGCTGATCTGATGGAGAATTCACCATTTGAAGTACCTCTCCAACTTATTGAATCCAGGTTCACGCGATGAACAGTCAGATACAATCGCTCAATGTAAGAGGTAACCGAGCTTGGAATGAAATAGGAAAAATTTTGCCAGATCCACTCATCGGATTCATTGTTACAATCTGCAACTATATCATCTAAAAGGTTTTCTGGGCCATTTCTAACCTCATGATTAATGAGTCTGTTGTGGTGAGGTAGCCAATAATCCTTAACCGAATTTTGGAGCCATTGCCCAGTTTCCATTCCACCCAATTCGTTGTCTAATCCCAAGCTTTTTGGATAGCTCTCCACGTTTGGGCAGCCTCCTTCTTTTTTACAACTTTGGGTATAATGTCATTGCCACATTTGTACTTTTCTCTCAGAAATTTCACTCAAAGGGCATCTCTTCTTTTCATTAGTCCCTAACCTAGCTTCATCATATAGGCCTTATTTCGTTTCCATGCACTCTGAAGACCTAATCCTCCTTCTTCCTTGCATTTGCAAATATCATCCCAAGCCACAAGATGAATTTTCTTCGAGGAGTTAGTACTGCCCCAAATAAAGTTCCTACATCATTTATTAATTTCATCAGAGATGTGGAGAGATAATAGCACCGTTTACATTGTATATTGAGGAATAGCCACAATAATAGAAGATACAAGGATGTGTCTATAAAGTATTAGCCTTCTATCCTATCAATCTTTTGTCTATTTTTTCAAGAACATATTTATATGTCAGCTTGGAAACCTTTTGGTGGTTCAAAGGGACCCCTAGATACTTCCCCAAATTTGCCATCGGACCCCTAGATTTTGCTTCGTTGACTTTCTCTTTGGAGGCCAAACAGAAGTCATCTAAGCAAGCTTTAATAGACCAGCTTGTTCTATGCTTGCTTTAGCAAATAGGATAAGGTCATCAGCAAAAAAGGAGGTGTGAAACTTGACAACCATTTTTCTTAAGTTGAAAAGGCTGCCACTGTCCTTCTAAAACTTCATTCTAGATGAGGTGTGCCAATTTCTCTATCATAAGCACAAACAGGTAGGGAGATATGGGATCTCCTTAATGAATGCCACGGGAAGGATTAAAGCTTTCACCCCTAGAGCCATTCCATAAGATTTGCATCTCAACAAAGGATAAGCAGTGATGTATTAGTTCTATAAATTTTGTAGGAAGCCCAGCTCCTCAAGGCACTTAGTGACAAAGCTCCAATTAACACGATCATAAGCTTTTTCCAAATCAATTTTTAGAGCCATATATCCCCTATCCCTCTTTATAGTGTGCATCGAATGAAATATCTCTTGAGCCAAGATAATATTATCTGAAATTTGCCTGCCTAGGATGAAGCTACACTGATTGGGAGCCGCAACATCTGGAAGCACGTGCTTAAGTCTGTTGGCTAAAATTTTTATAACCACTTTGTAGATAACATTATAGAGGCTGATAGGTTTGAAATCTCGAAGACTTTACGGATTATCTATCTTGGGAATGATGGCAATATTGGTGCTATTAATACGTCTAATCTCATCAGGGTTGGAGAAAATATGTGCCACTATTTTGACCACTGAGGGACCTGCTACTTCCCATTGAGACCGGTAAAAGAGGGGATTAAGGCCATCCGGTCTCAAAGCTTTGAGGAGGCCTATGCTAAAGATGGTTTGTTTGACTTCTTGAGCAGAAACATCACGACCTAGCGCATCAAGAGTCCCTGCATCAACCTGTGGAAAAGAACTACCAAATAACACAGAAGCCAGAGCATTAGTTTCCTTAAGAAAAAGATTTTGGAAGAAGGACGTACCTTTTTTCTTAAGTTCCTCTTGGTCATAACACCACTCACCTTTTTCATCTTGTAAGGCTTCCACAAAATTTTTTTTTCCTTCTACAGTTTGTAACTATGTGGAAATATCTAGTGTTTTTGTCACAATGGGTATATCAATTACACTATGATCTTTGGAGCCACATGATCTCTTCTTGAACCAGACACTGTTTGAGTTCTCTCCACTTTTCCTGTTTTTTTTCCTTTCCCAATACTCATTCTTGCCTCTATTTAGATTCATATACTCCATGTCTTTCAGCAAATCATACTTTCTTTTGTTAATATTACCAAATGTCTTTTTGTTCCACTTTAAGACTTCCTTTTGAAAATTATCAACATTCTGTTCCCATTGTTTATTAATATTCCAGGCTTGCTTAACCACCTCTGTAAAGCTGTCGTGGGCAAACTAAGGAGGGAAAAAGCAAAAAGAGTTATTTGCCCAGTTTTGGTGGTTTCTTCTTCCCATACTCAGCAGCAGGGGACAGTGATCAAATTTCATTCTGGGAAGATGAAGAACCGATGCATTCGAGAAGTGTTCGAACCAGTTTGGGTTACCAAAAAAGCAACCAATTCTGCTAAAAGACCTACCACGACACCAGGTAACATCAGGACCTTGGAAGGCAATGTCTGTAACCCCGCTTCTGTTGATCTAGTTATTAAACAGGTGGTCAGGGCCAACCATATAGTATGCATTCGTGCTTCTGTTATTAGTTCTTAATGTGGCATTAAAATCACCACCAATGCACCATCTGCTGACAACCTTTTCTTCTATTTCCTCGAGTTGCTGCCACAGGATGCGACGAGTCGAAGCCTTAGGGTGTCTGTAGATAATAGAGAGATCCGAAGCATCTCTTGTGCCTTGATTAAAGGTACTATGAAGCAACTGTGTTTGTTTTGAGGTAACCATAAAATTGATATTTATGATTGTAGCTTTTTCATATTTGCTGCATATTTTTCTGTGCCATAGTGATGTATGCTGAATATTTATAAGCGACAAAAACCGCGAAAATATTTTTTTTAACATACAAAACAATTTTTTAATCATTTTTTGATACAGCAATTTCTCAATCTTAATATACGCACCTATCATTTTTTCTGGCTTATATAATACTAGGAAAGCAATAATGAAATACTAACTTTGGTTCTAATTATAAGACTTAATTTATAGTTTATAAATGAGATATTATAATTAAGATCGAAAGTAGTATTTAATTAGAAAAAAGGGTAAAGCGAGAAAATATTCTATTATTTCGTGATTTCAGCTAATAAATTTTGAGATATGCAAATATATTAATGAATTATTAATAGTAGTTAATAATATTAATATCTGTGTATCTAATTCTGAATATAAGAACATCAGTCAGGTAATTTAATTAAATTAAAAATTTTAAACCTTTTAAAATATTTATATATTAAATTAAATTATATATTAATTTATAAGTTAAATACATTATAAATTAATTTGAAAAAAAAGACTATAAACATGAAAGACGGGATAGATTGAAACAATCAAATCCAATTTTTTTTATCTAGTTTTTATACGGAGGTATTAATCATTTTCTTGTAAATTCTTTTCAGGAAAAAAAGAAGGTGCAAGGGAGGGCCAGTCCAGTTGTGGAGGCTTTGCAAGTAACTATAATAACGTCAAAATCCACGTTCTTTGCCCTTTTTTCCTTCTCTCTCTCCTGCCAGGGAGGCAGCACAGCAGCAAGTATCCCTCAAAACCTCCCCCAAACCTCTTCTCCTCCGCCACCGCCCATGGAGGTTCCCTCCGCCGTTCAGCCCCTTTCATCCGCCCCACCGCCACAAACCCCTCATCTCAACTATCCCGAGTCCGTCGACTCCTCTCCTCGATCCCGGAACACTGATTCATGGGATGAGCCTGTCCCTCCGGCCGCCGCAGCCGCGGCCTCCTCCAAACTTCGGTTCATGTGCAGCTATGGTGGCCACATCGTCCCTCGTCCCCATGATAAGTCCCTCTGTTACGTTGGTGGGGAAACGCGTATCGTTGTTGTTGAACGTAACACCTCCCTTTCTGACCTTTCCTCTCGTCTCTCTAAAACCTTCCTCAACGGCCGTCCCTTTACTCTCAAGTACTTGCTTCCCACTGAAGACCTTGATTCTCTTATTTCTGTGACCACCGATGAAGACCTCGATAACATGATCGACGAGTACGATCGAATTTCTAATTCGTCACTGAAACCCTCTAGAATCCGCCTCTTCTTGTTCACGGCGAAGCCCGATTCGACCCAATCGATACCCATAATTAACAGCTCCGCTAAGTCAGAGGATTGGTTTCTGGGTATGCTTAATAGAGGGTTTTCGGATTCTGGTTCTGTTAATTTGTTGATGGGTTTTGATGATGAGCTTGGTGCGGGCAATCTGGATGGGGGTTCGAAAGATGTCGAGCCTGTGAGTTCTGGATCTTTTGGAAATGGCAAGAGTGCGAAGCAGCATGGTCAGGATGTTCACTCTGTGCCCGATTCACCTATGCTGGAAACCACATCTTCCTTTGGGTCCACTTCTTCATCGCCGTCGGTGGCGAATTTGCCGCCAATTCGGGTTCATATTGATGATGGTAGTGGTGGGGGAGCAAGGGTACAGGATCAGAAGGCGGTGGGGATTGAGGATCAGCTCGCTCAAATGGGTGTGGGTGGCGGACAGAAGCAAGATGAGGGTTTTCTGATGTCTTCACCTCCTACTATGCCGGCATCCACCGTCCCGGCCGGCGTGCCTGTTGGCTCCTCGGTCCCTCCCGGCGAATACCAGAATCGTGTTGTCTCTGATGATGAGAGATCAGACTATGGAGTCCTTGGGGGTTACAGGAAACCTCCCCCACCGCAGCCACAGACGGTGCCTCAGCCTCAGATTCTGCATACACAATTGCAGCAGAAGCCGACTGGAGGCGTTGATCTGCCTTCTCCAGATTCAGTTTCAAGGTATCTTCAAACCCTTTCCTGTTTTTCTGCCTTTCTCATTTTGTCCAACCGGTTTTCTGGTGTTGCATGCTTAATTTTATACGACATTGAGTTGTTTAGTGCTTAATTTGGTTCGATCATATTAATGGGTTACTTGTTAGAGCTTTCTGTATTAGGTGCTTCTTGCTGATTGCTTGTTTAAATTCTTCAGTGACAGTAGTATGAAAAATGCAATGTCGCGCCCACAACCTATGGTCTATCAAGACCAAGCCCAGCTCCAAATTCCCTCAGGAGCTGCGAGGGTTCCTAGTAATCAGGTTGATCCGAAACTGATGTCTGATTCTCATGGTCGGATCCAAATGCAGCAACAAGTATTGGAGCAGGGATATGTTTTGCAACAACAATTTGATCATCATCAACAACAACAACAACAACCACCTCAACAGCAGCACCAATTTATACATGGAACACAGCAACAAGTACAGGAAGCAGGATATGTATTACAACCTCAATTTGATCAACAACAGCAACAATTTATACATGGCACACATTTCATTCACCATGCCCCTTCTGGTGCTGCGCCACTGTCTGCATTTTATCCTGTATATCCTTCCCAGCAGCAGATTCATCCCCAGCATCATCATCAGCTTGAACAGCAGTATCAGGTTTACTATGTTCCCAGCAGACAGACCCAACCTTACAACTTGTCTTCACAGCAGCCTAATATTAGTGAACCTCCTGCAACAATTCCTTCTAACCGCGCCCAGACAACACAGAATCCTGCTTTGGTTCAGCCATCTGCAGCTTATAACCCCATCAGAAATGCTCCGGTGCCTAAATCTGAAATGACAGCAGGTGCATATAGAACAGCATATTCGGCCACCCCTCAAGTGGTTCAAGTTGCTTCTGGTCAGCCTCAGCAGCAATTTGTTGCCTATTCCCAGTATCATCATCCATCTCAGGCTGCTGCCCCCAATTCTGCTGCCTCGGCTAGTTATGCTTACGAGTATGCAGATCCTGCTCACGCCCAGATATACTTCTCTCAGCCTCTGGCACCCACAATGCCTTCACAGTACCAAACTATGACGGGTGCTGCCGCTGCAGGACATCCAGATGTTTCTGCCCAGCCACCCTCAGACAGCATGAAGCAGCAGATAAGAACATCACAGCCACAGTAAGTCAGTCCCAAGTAAAGAAACAATTTTGAAGAAAAATGGGTTTGATATATTCTTTTCCCTTTAATTTTTCTGTTTCTGTTGTGTTATTGGTACCTGTTTGTGGGTTTGTATTTGTGATAGATTATTAAAAACTCATCTCATCTTGTACTTCTTCTATGTCATAATTTATACAAATTGATAGTCCAAGGTTATACTGTAAAAGGTCAAAGACTCAAAATTGTTTTGTCAAGTCCAAATATTGATTCATGAATTATTGTTGTGTAAATTAGCAGGCATTGTTCCTGGGTTCTTTTCTGTTAATAATTTCCTTTTGCATATGCTTCTCCCATTGATAATCACAATGGGTATGTCCTTAGAAGCCTAGGAACTAGTCCCTGGTCCCTTTAGCATCCTGGACCTTAAAGGACCACTAGTTTACCCTGGGCATACATAATGAATTAGCGCGTTTATCGAGACTTTACATTGGTCATAGTTTGTCTTCAATAGGAAATCATATATTTTTGCCAACTGATGGATTGGTTTGTCGTTGCCAAGTTTGAATCGGACCATCTTTGATGGAAACTAACCCTTGAATTATCAAGAGGTGCCTAGTTGAAACTGCGTAAGAATTGCTATTAGTTTATTTTGGCATTTCAAGCAACAGATTATAACGTTATCCGGGGATTAAACTAGATGGTTCCATATGATGCGTGTGTTGGTTTGTTCCCTTTCATAAATGATGTTCAATTCCTTATGCTTCATTTTGAGCCATTTCTCAATGTCTCCTTGCTTTTTCGTGAATACGACGTTGTTAAGAATGGTTGTTGGTACTCAACTCAACCAACATCAGAAAACAACGAAAACCATGAGCAGCAAAGCAAAGATGTTCAGATGGAGAATTTTGACGTACGGTGAACTTTAAGATATGTATACATACGATCAAACTTGCTCACAAGAGGCACGTTAGTTCACGTGACATTCAGTGCAAGTTCATTTAGGTTCAGTGTTTTATTTATTAAGAAAGAAGATCCAAGGGTTTTCTGGTTGATAAAATTGGTCATTGTTGGCGAAAACAAGCGACCAAAGAAAACGTGTAGCCTTCCCATCTGGTGTTTAACTTTTTTAAAGATCTTGGTCTAATTAATAGTATTTATTTACCTAATATTCGAAGTCTCAGCATCAATACTCCCTCTAATCTTTTTTGTTGAAAAATTTAACCGAATCATATGGATTAAGGAATATAGTTCGAATTAATTAAAAGCTTTTGATTTGTCAAAAGTCATTGTAACACCTCAAAAGTATTCTTAATAAAATTATGAGAAAAAAATGAACGTAATTAAAGATTTTTTGGTATTAATATTATCAATATCAGTATATAAATAATTTATAAAAACTAGAAGTATTATGGCCAAAAAACCCAGCAGTATTTGTAAATCATAATAAAGTTAATTTCAAACATGATACAAATGTATGAGGTCCACTGTAAACTGTTATCAAGCACCCAAGCCCTTGTGCAAAATTTAGAGCTGATAATGTGTTAGGAAACACTTAAGATGATAGTCCTCATTGTCCATTGAAATTTAAATGCTGTCAAAATTTAGAAGAGGGGAAACTAGAAAGGATATTAATAGAGAGAAGTGATTTTGTGCTGTATGAAAAAAATATATAAAAAGAATTTTGTTTGGTAAAGCGTAAAAGTATCTATTTTAAACTGATCCAAACAGCTACGTTGCCACGGGATTGCCAGTTTGAGATTTAGTAACAAAGTGGGTGTGATGCTGCTGGCAAAGCGTCACACATGCCACAATATGGTGGGGGCAGCTGTGACTCAGAGTTGGGAGCAACCTCAAGCTTCAAAATGTCTATCCAAAAACTTAACGCATAAGTAAATCATTTTATATTAGTAATAAATCAACTTACCATTATGAAGGGTTGATTGACTTTTTCTCTCTTAATTATTCATGGGTATCCTCTTATTATAAACATATTTTAGGTACCATCAGTGTTCAATGTAAGTATTTCTTACTGTAGAAATTTGAATTTTAGTTCAAGTAACCAATTCTTTTCACTAAACTCAACTCTTACTGCTGGGTTGATAGAATTTTAGACAAACATAACACTTTAACACCTAATTACAGCCTATCTTTTGTAAGCTTTTATAAACCAGACTTTTATTCTAACTGATAGTTTAAATTTACTTAAACACCCAATTACAGCCTATCTTTAACATTTGTGATTATTTTTTAGTTGTGTACAACCTATTTTTGTCTATGTGCAAAACAAAAAACTTTTACATACAGTTAAAAGGTGCGTTTCACACAACCGCAAAAGATTTTCACTCATTTAGTATTTTTGAGCAATAAATTATATAATGAAAGATTTTTTTGGCAATTTTCCTTGTTTATAAACGCCAATTAAGGTAGTTTTTGGTGAACTTCAGTTCAATTTAACAAATGTCTATTTTGCAAACTTTAAACTAAACATAATTTTTTTTTCAAATTTTCCTGCCTCATGTATTCTTTATAAAAAAACAAAGAAAAAGAAAAACAAAGAGATTCAAACATGGTTGCGGGTGATGGGGAAGAAGATGCTACCCACTATTCACATTATTATTGCTTATTAATAATGTGATGGTCCTCCAAAACAATTTAGTCAAAGGATTTAGAGGGGTCCCACTACGCGCACGGGAAGTTGATTTTGTCACGCCACAGCCTCGTGCTGAGGGACCTCCCCCCATGCTTGCGTATTACTTGGCCCACTCTTTATCCGTTCTTCATTTCTCCAACTATTCAAACTCTCCTTAGCTTGAAGGGATGGATCTTCTTGAATGAAGGTAATTTTTGTACGCTTTGATCTGTTGAATAGCTGTTCAAACTGGGTATGTCACAATGTCAACCAAAATTTGTTGCAAAAGGGGAAAAAAATATAATTTTTTAATATTTACTCTCTCCGTTTCTAAATGTAAAACCCATCTTAACTATAAAAATAGGTCTTACATTTATAACCGGAAGAGTATTTGTTCTATAAAAAGTTAAATGAATGATTGTTAGGATTTATTATCGAACTTGGATTAATTGGTAGTTGTTTCAGTTTAAACAAAGTTCACATGTTCAATCATTTGGGAACAAAATAGCAAAGATAGTAGGATGGCTGCATTGAGTCCTATTATGACCCAATTCGAATTAGTTTGATTTCATGAGAGTTTGACTCGGTATACGGTGCTCATATTAAAAAAAAAAAAGACAATTAGGATCTCGGCAAATTTATTGTCCTGAAAAAATGAGTTGCAAATATTGATTCAGTTAATTGTAAATAGGAATCTGATTGCGGATAGAGAGTTGCATTTGAAACCTTTAGGAGGGGATTTAGATAGAAACAAAATCATAATTTTAAAAGTGACTTTATGGTATACAAAATAAATATATGGAAGAGTTTATCTCGATTTAAAAAAAATACTTTTAGGAAGTGCTTTTGATAATAGCCAAACACCCCGCAAGTCATATTTGCAATTGAAACTCTTAAATTTGCAGCTGCTTGAATGATATTTGCAATTCATTTTTTAAGAAAATTTGTGGGAGACCTTACTTTCATTTAGAGGTATTCAATTTGTCCCGTTCCGGTCCCAATGAGTTCGGGACGAGACGGGACGGGAATAGTGACAAGGACGGGACGAGACACGAAGCAGGGTTGCCCTGTCCCATCCCGTCCCGGGGTATTTTTTTTTAAAAATTATTTATTAACAATTATTATTAAATTATTTAATTTACTTATTAATAATAATTATTATTTTTATAGTGATTTTTATCTCTTAAGTTGTAGTATTATCTTAACAAAATCTCATTCCTCAATAAAATAATTCATAAAGACATTATATAGTGTTTTTTTCTTGTATTTTTTTAACATCTTTTTTATACTATATAATTGAGCTTTCTACATAATATTTTTTTAATGATGTTTTTTATCTTTAGAAGCCCAATAACAAATAAGCATTATAACATAAAAAATTCATATAAAAAATTATAGTATTTTTTTTGTTTAAAAAAGGGGAAAGCAGGATGGGATGGGACATGGGACAAAATTCTTGTCCCATCCCTATTCATCGAGACGGGATCGGGACGGGCCTGTCCCGATTCCGTCTAGTCCCGTGAACACCCCTGCTTTCATTAATTTACTGTAGTAGTCATTCTCCCTGTAAGCACATGAACATGACTGAAAATATAAGAGCTAAATTATTAATTTGTAGATATTAAAACAATTAATTAAGTTAGTTATTTATATAAATGGATGTTCTCTTTCTTAAAATACCTTTATTATTATGTGCATTGGAATTACCAAAAACTTCTTAACATATGCAATCACCATATATTACATGGGAACAAAATGGAGAAATATCGGAGACAAAGTAGATTAAAGTCTTATATTTATAACCAAATTGAATATCTAACTAGCTTTATTAAGACCATGGTCCTTTATATAAGAGTTTATTTGACTTTTATTTTGATTCTAAATATAAGACTACAATCCATTTATCTCTTATATTTATCTATTTTTCTTAAAATAGTTCTTGTAGTAATGATAATTCTAGCCATTTCATTTGATTAGTAGGACATTTTAGAAAAGACAATACCTATTTATTATAAATAACTAATTTAACTAAGTTTTTTAATCTATCTAATTAATCAATAGTTCTTATATAAAAATCTGAAGTAATATTCTTTAAGGAAGTAAACAAATTTGAAATTAATAACAGTAGTTAGATTAAATGAGGAAAGATTTATAAATGGACTTCTCACCGAAGAACAAATAATGTATCACCAGTTAAAAATATTATGACTATTTGCTTCTTTTTATATAAAATATTTAAATTCTTAAAATTTTTTAAACAAGTTTTTTTGCCAGCAAAAACAAGTACTGTCTCAGGTCTTTAATATAAGAGCTAGTTGACTAATTTAAGTAGATTAAAAAAATCAGCTAAGTTAGTTATTTGTAATAAATATGTATGTCTTTCTTAAAATATCATTGCTAATCAAGTGTATAGAGTAAAACTATTATTATTATAAAGACTTTCTTTAAAAAAATATAAATATTAAAAAATAAAATAAATTAAAATTTATATTTAAAATCAAAATAAAAATTAAACAGACTCTTGTGTTATATTAAGAATCAAACATAGTATTTTTTTAAAAATATATTAGCTTATCACCTTCTCCATTTCGATTTGCCTAGAAAATAACGCCACCCTTGCAAGCATGACATGACATTAATAGGATAAACATGAAATGGCGTAGAAAATAAATGATTCCCTCAACAGGACCTTCATTCAAGGTTCTCCTTGCGTCTTTTGTTGTTCCCTTTCCTCGTAAGTTCATCCGTGGTTAGCCCGCGCCGAAAGCTCAGTCCAATAACTATTTTAAATATAGTAAGTCATAAATAAATATCTCATTGTATAAGAGACTCACCATAATTTACTCGAACTAAAAATTTGCCCATAATAAAGATAAAGTTATTATATTATATAAAAATTTATTAAAATCATACATATGCATGCTTTGTATTTTCAGAAGATGTGTATGTGTGTGCTTTTTATT